>NC_084611.1:35071234-35371234 GCF_033978795.1 Nerophis ophidion
TATATATATATATATATATATATATATATATATATATAAACCCCGTTTCTATATGAGTTGGGAAATTGTGTTAGATGTAAATATAAAAGGAATACAATGATTTGCAAATCATTTTTAACCCATATTCAATTGAATGCATTACAAAAACAAGATATTTGATGTTCAAACCCATAAACTTTATTTATTTTTTTTGCAAATAATAATTACCTTAGAATTTCATGGCTGCAACCGAGCCAAAGTAGTTGGGAAAGGGCATGTTCACCACTGTGTTACATCACCTTTTCTTTTTAAAACACTCAATAAACGTTTGGGAACTGAGGAAACTAATTGTTGAAGGTTTGAAAGTGGAATTCTTTCCCATTCTTGTTTTTGGGAGAGCTCTTGTCGTTCAACAGTCCGGGGTCTCCACTGTCGTATTTTACGCTTCACAATGCACCACACATTTTCGATGGCAGACAGGTCTGGGCTGCAGGCGGGCCAGGAAAGTACCCGCACTCTTTTACTACAAAACCACAATGTTGTCACCCAAGGCTTGGCATTGGCTTGTTGAAATAAGCAGGGGCGTCCATGATAATGTTGCTTGGATGACAACATAGGTAGCTCCAAAACCTGTCTGGACCATTCAGCATTAATAGTGCCTTCACATATGTGTAAGTTACCCATGTCTTGGGCACTAATACACGCCCTTACCCTCACAGATGCTGGCTTTTGAACTTCGCGCCTATAACCATCCGGATGGTTATTTACCTCTTTAATTCGGAGGACACCACGTCCGCAGTTTCTAAATATAATTTGAAATGTGGACTCGTCAGACCACAGAACACCTTTCCACTTTGCATCAGTCCATCTTAGATGAGCTCGGGCCCAGCAAAGCAAGCGGCGTTCCTTGGTGTTGTTGATAAATGGGTTTTGCTTTGCATAGTAAAGTTTTAACTTGCACTTACAGATGCAGCAACCAACTGTAGTTACTGACAGTGGTTTTATGAAATGTTCCTGAGCCCATGTCCAGGAACATGGACATGGGATCAATGGTCCGTAATATCATCGCTTACGTGCAATGATTTCTCCAGATTCTCTGAACCTTTTGATGATTTTACGGACCGTAAATGGTAAAATCCTTAAATTCCTTGCAATAGCTCGTTGAGAAATGTTGTGCTAAAACTGCTCGACAATTGGCTTACAAATTGGTGACCCTCGCTCCATCCTTGTTTGTGAATTACTTAGCATTTCATGGAAGCTGTTTTTATACCCAATCATGCCACCCACCTGTTGAAAATTAGCCTGCACACCTGTGGGATAATCTTAAATAAGTTTTTGATGAGGATTTCTCAACTTTATCAGTATTTATTGCCACCTTTCCCAACTTCTTTTTCAAGTGTTGCTGGCATCAAATTCTAAAGTAAATGATTATTTGCAAAAAAAAAAATGTTTATCAATTGGAACATCAAATATGTTGTCTTTGCAGCATATTCAACTGAATATGGGTTGAAAATGATTTGCAAATCATAGTATTCCGTTTTTATTTACATCTAACACAATTCCCCAACTCATATGGAAACAGGGTTTGTAAATGCAGGGGTATTTAATTGACCTAAATCACAAAGAGGACAGAGAGTCAATTGAAAGCAGGCAGTTGGATGACTAGTATATTTTTGACATTCGGCCGACTTTACAGTTCTGTCTGGGAACACAAAGGTCTCTGCCTACGGACCAAACTGAATATGGGTTGAAAATGATTTGCAAATCATTGTATTTCGTTTATATTTACATCTAACACAATTTCCCAACTCATATGGAAACGGGGATTGTATTATATATATATATATATATATATATATATATATATATATATATATATATATATATATATATATGTATATATATATATATATATATATATATATATATATATACATATATATATATATATATATATATACGTATATATATATATATATATATATATAAAGCCAATATATATATGCATGCATATATATATACATATATATATATATATATATATATATATACACATACATAGATACATACTGTACATGCATACACATATATATATATATATACACACTATATATATATATATATATATATATATATATATATATATATATATATATATATATATATATATGTATATATATATATATATATATATATATATATATATATATATATATATATATATATATATATATATATATATATATATATATATATATACGAGGAGGCGACTTGTCCAGGGTGTACCCCGCCTACTGCCCGAATGCAGCTGAAACAGGCTACAGCGACCCCCCCCCCCCCCCCCCCACGACCCCAAAAGGGACAAACGGTAAAAAATGAACGGATGGATGCTTTTATATTTTTTTTATATATATATACATATATAGTTATGTTCAATGGCAATGTTTGCTGTCGATAAAGTTGTTAAAATTGGAGCAAGGGTGTTCCTATAAAAGTTTTTATTCACTTTTTTTTTTTAAACTACTAATAGTGTTTAACTTATTTTTACACTTGTAGTGACAATGTATTAAACCATGGGTGCCCAAACTACGGATACGGCCCGCCAGCGTCAAAAAAGTCCCAAGTTAAATTTTTTTTTTATATCCATCCTTTCTAATCCATCTATATATATATATATATATATATATATATATATATATATATATATATATATATATATATATATATATATATATATATACATATATATATATATATATATATATACGAGGAGGCGACTTGTCAAGGGTGTACCCCGCCTACTGCCCGAATGCAGCTGAAACAGGCTACAGCGACCCCCCCCCCACGACCCTGAAAGGGACAAGCGGTAAAAAATGAACGGATGGATGGGTTTATATATTTTTTTATATATACATATATAGTTATGTAAAATGGCAATGTTTGTTGTCGATAAAGTTGTTAAAATTGGAGCGAGGGAGTTCCTATAAAAGTTTTTATTCACTTTTTTTTTTAAACTACTAATAGTGTTTAACTTATTTTTACACTTCTAGTGACAATGTATTAAACCATGGGTGCCCAAACTACGGATGCGGCCCGCCAGCGTCAAAAATCCGGGCCCGGGAAAGTCCCAAGTTAAATATATTTTTTTTGTATCCGTCCTTTCTAATCCATCTATATATATATATATATATATATATATATATATATATATATATATATATATATATATATATATATATATATATATATATATATATATATATATATATATATAATTGTTTTCAACCCAATGCGACCCCCGAGTTATAAACTTTGGGAGCCCCTGTATTAAACCATGCAAGGTTTTTTTTTTTCTATAATGGTGACAGTTTGACCCTAGAACAGATTAATTATATTTCCACTATTTGCTATTGGAACAATGAGCTTCCATGGTGTGTATTTTAATGGCTGCGTGCTACAAATAATAATTTGCAAGTTTATACTTTTGCAGATCAAAGCCACACAGCTCAACAACAGTGACCATCCCCCACAGACCTCTGTTTGTTTGTAAAGACAAAACCAATTACACACTTTCCTTTGTTTCTAAAGCCAAGCAAGTTGAAATACGATGTCTGTCTCCAGTGGATGAATCCACTCACTTCTTTTATTTGAATTCCTGTCCAGTTGGCTGCACGTCAGGTTCCTTGAGGAGGTTTAAAAGTACAAAAATCCAATCAGGTTTGTGCAAAAGCACCAATGGAGAGGTATAATCACCTGCGAGGAGCATGCGGAAACAAAAGGCAAGCCTCAGAGGAACGATCCATTTCTGCACTTGCGTGTTCTTATACCGCGTTAATTCAATTAGTCAAATAGCGTAAAGAGTTTACAACTAATGGAGCTCCTGCTGGTTCCACGTTGTTTGTTTCATTACCATCTGACTGCATTTTGTTTCTCGTCAAACAACAAGAGCTCATTTGTGCTCTTGAATAACAAAGGAAAGATTGCAAGTCGTAATAATAAAAAGCCATCACCTAAAAGTAATTTTTTACATCCAAAACCACAAAAGTCTAACATTTTTGCCTAAACTTGAAGTTATTTTGACTGAGTACAGTCTGAGAGTGATTACAAGCACCTGCCGTCAAGCCCATTTCTGCCTATTTTGACTGATTGCAGTCCACTATCAGGAAAAGATGCATTTTTCGACAGTCGAAAACAATCTAAAATAGCTGCTTGAATTTGATGTTATTTTGTCTAATAGCATTCCATATGATAACAGACAATCACCTGATTGGATTTTCAATGTCCAAAAACAACATAAAAGCTAATTTATGCTTATTTTAACTGATTGTGTGAGTCCAAAATAAGAACATTTCACCTGACTACATTTTACACCTAAAAACAAAATAAAAATCAAAAATATTTTGCCTGAATTTGAAGTTATTTTGTCATTACAGTCTATATGGTAACAGTCCATTACCTGACTGCACTTTTGACGTCCAAAACAACATAAAAGCTTATTTTTGCGTGTTTTAACTGATTGCGTGAGTCAATAATAACAAGCAATCACCTGACTATATATTTTTACATTAAAAAATAAAAAAAACATAAAAATCTATTATTTTTGGCTTGAATTTTAAATCATTTGGAGTGATTACTGTCACGGCGCGGACTCGAACCCGCTTTTCCTTGGCAGCTGGAGCTGCCGGGACCTCTGCTGGCAGCACGCTTAAACACGCCCCTGCTCACGCTGGGCGCAGCACGCCCAGAAAGCGACAAGGCTGCAGGCAATTGCGCATCAGCGCAACCGGGCCTGATGAGAGGGAGCGGCATAAAAGCCAGTAGACCTAAGAGACCTTTGCCTGAACATAGCCAGTCTCCCTGAGTAAGTATCACGTGGGGCCTCCTCCCTCGTTCCTTGCTCGCCTTCTTTGTGCTCTTCCTTGTTCCCTTGATGATGTCCTTTGTGTCTTCCACAGTGTCTTCCCTGTTGCCTGTGATCGTGTCTCGCCTCACGACCTCTGGATCGGATCTCTGCTTGCCTCCCTCGATCCTCAACCCCTGCATTGACACGGACATCGTTGCCTCTCTCCAGCCCCCGACAATATACACCCCCGCTACCACCAAACCCCCCGCTCAGCTCAACCCCCCCAACCCAACCCCGGGCCAACCCCCACACCCCCATCTTCCAAATTCGGAGGTCTCAAGGTTGGCAAGTATGAAAACATGACACCGCACATCCGATGACACAACTACAGAGTCGATTGTGGAACTGCGGTTTAGGGTGTCACAGTGCCAAGTCCCCATATGGACACCCTTTTGTTTGAACATTGTTTTCGTTATGGACAGACTGTGACAAGCACAAAAGTCCAATAACAAAACACCACTCGGGTTCAGATCCAGGCGGCCGTTCTTCCCAATCACGCCTCTCGAGGTTTCACTATCGTTGCCAATATGAGCGTTGAAGTCACAGAGCAGAACAAAGGAATCACCTGAGGGAGCACTCTCCAGTACAACCTTGAGGGAATACAAAAAGGGCGGTTAATCCAAGCTGCTTTTTGGTGTAGAAGCACAAACAACAGTCAGGACCTGTCAACTAAACCAAAGGCGGAGGGAATCTACCCTCTCGTCGACCGGGTTGAACTCCAATGTGCAGGCTTTGAGCCGGGGGAAAACCATAATTGCCACCCCAGCCCGTCGCCTCTCACTGCGTGCAACGCCAGAGTGGAAGAGAGTCCAGTCCCTCTCAAGAGAACTGGACTTGCTGTGCGTCGACGTGAGTCAGACTTCATCTAAACGTAACTTCTCTACCTCGCGTACTAGCTCAAGCTTCTTCCTCCACAACAGGAGCTAGCTTATGTAGGATCAGACCGCCAACTGCCCAGCCTTTGGCTTCCGCCAAGCTCACACTGCTCCCAATCTCTATGGCTCCTCCCATGAATGGTGAGCCCATTGGAGGAGGGACCCACGTTTCCTCTTCGGCCACCATACTTGCCAACCCTCCCGGATTTTCCGGGAGACTCCCGAAATTTAGCGCCTCTCCCGAAAACCTCCCAGGACAAATTTTCTCCTGAAAACCTCCCGAAATTCAGACGAAGCTGGAGGCCACGCCCCTTCCAGCTGCATGCAGACCTGACTCAATATTGTGACCCTCTTAAACAGGACAATACTGCCATCTACTGTACTTACAATATAATGTAAATATATTCTACATTTAAGTGCAGTCAAGGAACATGTATTAGGGAGTCTGTTCTGAAGCCCACAGTAAAGACACGTAACTTCATCACGTCGCCTGGTTATTGACTCCAACCCAATATATTACACCGTCGACGAGCAAAATGAAGAAATACGCTTGCAAGTTCCAGAACAATTGGAAACAAGAATTTCAGTTTATCCAGGAGAGTTCGAAAGGGTAGGGGTATGTTGGCCGTAAATTTTGTAGAACAGACTTCTCTATTGAACACGGCAGCCAAACGGATATACTCAGTCAGCGAAGCACAAAGCGTCCGCAGCGCAGCATCATTCACAACCCAGAATTATGGCCCACCTCTCAAAATGGAGACCCGATGTTGTATCTTATGCTGAGACAATGAAGGCTATGCTGATAGCTGGAAGCAACATCCTGTTCTCATTTGTGGATGTCTACAACAAATTTGTGAAGGATGTTCCCGGATTCGGAGATCACTCGCCAATACGCAAATGGCAGAACAAAGGTTACTCAAATAGTGAAAGGTAAGTGTTGTTGTTGTTTTTAATAACCAGCAAGCACAGTACTGTTAGTAGAACAACTGTGTTTTTATTACTGTGTATTTGATAGGTGCCATCGGAAATTCAACTATTTATTTTATTTATATATATAATAAAATAAATATATATACTGTAGCTAGAATTCACTGAAAGTTAAGTATGTCCTATATATATATATATATATATATATTTTTATACATACGGTATATATATATATATGAAATATATATGAAATACTCAAGTTGGTGAATTATACGCCACCCCTCTTAACCACGCCCCCCGCCCCAACCACGCCTCAGGTAAAATACCTCTCACTTTTGTATTTTTTCTGTTGTTTTTGAACACTGACCTTTTGCAGTGTGCCGTTTATTAATGACAAATTAAGCCATCACCTTTTTCCATCAATATAAACCACACAACGCTCATTTCTGCCTGAATGCGAAGTTATTTCAACTGAATCCAGCCACCGCTATACCACCACACCCATGGAGCTCCATCCTCTCCTGCGCTTGGAGGGAAACTTCCTTCCTTAACTCAGTTATTTTCTGACTGATTCCAGTCTGCCATCACCTGATTGCATTTCTTCCAAAACCCTCATTGAATCTCATTGCCTGCTTATTAGTTTTGCTCCATGAAAAAAAAAAAAAAAAAGCAAATGTGTGCATGAATTTTGAAGTCATTTTTGGGCTGTAAAATAACAAACCGTCACTTTGGACTGCATTTTTTTTTTTGGCATCCAAAAAAAAACCCTGCAAAAACTGAAATCTATGTAAGATTAAATATCTCAAATAAGGGTGATATTTGCTTATTTTCTGTCTGATAAGATAATGTTTTATGTTAGAGTGTTTTACTTGTTTTAAGTGTTTTGGTCCTAAATGATCTCAGTAAGATATTACAGCTTGTTGCTGTGATTGTATGACCTATTTTGAGTAAAACATGCTTGAAACTAGAATATCAACTGTTGCAAAGCTGTGTCATTAAGACTGTATAAAACTACTTTTTTTAAATTAATAATTTCTTACTTCAAGCATGAAATAAAAAAAATCATGGCACGTCAAAATAATGGCAATAGAATTTACTCACGGAATTATTATTATTATCAATAATTTACTAGCATTTACGGCGTGGCGCGGTTGGGAGAGTGGCTGTGCCAGCAACCCGAGGGTTCCTGGTTTAATCCCCACCTTCTACCATCCTAGTCACGTCCGTTGTGTCCTTTAGCAAGACTTCACCGTTGCTCCTGATGGGACCTGGATAGCGCCTTGCATGGCAGCTCCCGCCATCAGTGTGTGAATGTCTGTGTGTGAATGGGTGAATGTGGAAATAGTGTCAAAGCGCTTTGAGTTACTTAAAAAAAAAAATTTAGGAAAGCGCTATACAAGTATAACCCATTTACGCATCCATCCATCCATTTTCTACCGCTTAATCCCTTTGGGTTTGCGGGGGTCGCTGGAGCCTATTTCAGTTACAATCGGGCAGAAGGCGGGGTACACCCTGGACAAGTCGCCACCTCATCGCAGGGTTAACCCATTTACCATTTACTTTAAGAATATTTTTCAACATATTGAGCAAAAAAAAATTCTTTTTTTTTCCTAAGAAAAGTGCACTTGTCATTAGTGAGAATATACTAATTTTAAGGTATTTTGGGGTTCGTTGAGATAGCTAATTTTACTTGTTTTGGAAAGTCTTGACAAGCCGAATTTTCTTGTAGTATTGGCAGATAATTTTGCTTATAGCTTAAGTAAAACACCCCTAATTTTTGTTTTGTTTTTTGTCTTGTTTTTGAACACTGACTTTCTGCAGTTTACTTACATGATTATTATTATTATTAATATTTAATTACTAGCATTTAAAGGGTGGCGCAGTTGGGAGAGTGGCTGTGCCAGCAACCTGAGAGTTCCTGGTTCAATCCCCACCTTCTACCATCCGAGTCGCGTCCGTTGTGTCCTTGAGCAAGACACTTCACCCTTGCTCCTGATGGGTCCTGAATAGCGCCTTGCATGGCAGCTCCCGCCATCAGTGTGTGAATGTGTGTGTGTGAATGGGTGGAAATAGTGTCAAAGTGCTTTCAGTTCCTTAAAAAAAAAAGGTAGGAAAGCGCTATACAAGTATAACCCATTTGCCATTTACTTTAAAGGCCTACTGAAACCCACTCCTACTCACCACGCAGTCTGATAGTTTATATATCAATGGTGAAATATTAACATTGCAACACATGCCAATACGGCCTTTTTAGTTTACTAAATTGCCATTTTATATTTCCCGCGAGTTTCTTGTTGAAAACGTCGGGGAATGATGACGCATGCGCGTGATGTCACGGACTGTCAGAAAATATTAGCGCTGCACCACTAGCGGCTAAAAGTCGTCTGCTTTAACCGCATAACTACACAGTATTCTGGACATCTGTGTTGCTGAATCTTTTGCAATTTTTTCATTTAATAATGGAGACTATAAAGAAAAATGCTGTTGGTGGAAAGCGGTGGATTGCAGCTGTCTTTAGCACCGAGACACAGCCGGTGTTTCTTGTTTGTTGTGAAGCAGAGCGGTCAAGCGAACATGTTTTCTCTACGTCACCCAGCATGTTTTTGGATGGGAAAATTGTGATGTATATTTTACCGGAGACATCATTAGATTATTCGCCGTCCTGCAGCGGCTGTCAAAAAAGGCAACTGTGAGCTTGGCTCCTCGGCTTCTCTCTGAGACACTACGTCTTCACCGCAGCCATCCGACCTTGAGGTATGTCTTTACAATCTTTAAAATCTCACTAAAACACTATTAAAACAATAAGCAGATAAGGGATCTTCCAGAATTATCCTAGTAAATGTGTCTAATTACATCTGAAATGCTAACACTGCCGCCCCCCGGAGCCGTCGCTTTTTTCTTCTTCTAGTCCTTCACTATCAATATCCTAATTCACAAATCTTTCATCCTCGCTCAAATTATTGGGGAAATTTTCGCTTTCTCGGTCCGAATCGCTCTCACTGCTGGTGGCTCCCATTATAAACAATGTGAATATGTGTGGAGCCCTCCAACTCGTGACGTCACGCGCACATACTTCCAGTAAAGGCAAGGCTTTTTTATTAGCGACCAAAAGTTGCGAACTTTATCATCGATGTTCTTTACCAAGTCCTTTCATCAAAAATATGGCAATATCGCGAAATGATCAAGTATGACACATAGAATGGACCTGCTATTCTAGTTTAAATAAGAAAATCTAATTTCAGTAGGCCTTTAATAATTTTTTTCAACATATTGAGCAAAAAAAACCTTTTTTTTTCTCTCCCAAGAAAAGTGCACTTGTTATGAGAATATACTTATTTTAAGGTATTTTGGGGTTTGTTGAGGTCAGCTATTTTTACTTGTTTTGGAAAGTCTTGACAAGCCAAATTTCCTTGTTCTATTGGCAGATAATTTTTGCTTAGTTCAAATAAAAAAAAATATTTTTTTTCCTTGTTTTTAAACACTGACTTTTTGCAGTGAAGCTGATTTCAGCTTAAGTAAGAGGTTGTTTTTTGTTTTTTTTTGTTGTTGTTTTTTTTGACTGATTCTGCAGCCCATAGCAAGCCATCAATATACCATCACCACACCCATGGAGCTCCATCCTCTCCTGCATGCACTTGGGAGGGAAACTTCCTCCCTAACTTCTCTGCATTGTGCGTGCGCCTGCAGGCACGCATGCACACACACAATGATGTCAACAACACCCCTATATAATTGCCTTGCATCCTCCCTCAATGCCATTTTTGCAACGTGGCATTGTGTTGCACCCATGCCGCCACATGATGTCAATAAGCACATTTTTGCAGGTCGTGGACAAGTAACTGTACCTGGATGCCGCAGGAGATCTCGGAGTCGTCCAGCAGGCGGATGGTGCACAGGATCTCCTGATCCAAGGAGCGGATGCTGGGGCTGCGGAATCTGAGCATTTTCATACTCGGCTCGGTGTGCTCTGACGCGAAACTCCCCGCAGCATGTCAGCGTGTCCACGGCCACGCGGGGCTCACGCAGGCGCACGCGGGTTTGGGCGCCGATGGATGGATGGATGGGCGCAGGTGGCGGAGGAGAGGATGGATGGATGGAATGAGCATGTTTTGCCACAGCTGTGGCATAGACAGCATGGAGACGCTCTCTCGCTCTCTCTCTCTCTCTCTCTCTCTCTCTCTCTCTCTCTCTCTCTCTCTCTCTCTCCTCGCTCTCTGTCTCTCCGTGCAATTTAAAGGGCCCCTGCACACAAAATGATGCCGTAGAGTCACGTTGACGTCAGTCGGTTTAAATAGACACCGCCCCTAAGGTAATATGTGTGTGTGGCAACATGAGTCGATGCACTGGGCACTTCTTTAAGTACACTTGGACAATGTCGTCACGTGATGTGTTTGTTATTGTGCGTGTGTTACTATTTCATTTGAAAAGATGATGCAATGCCAGAAAAACAGTTGTAATTGTGTAGCATTTTCCCCCCAGAAAAATAAATAGTTCATATATATATAATAAGAAATAATCAATTAATAAGGTTAGAGGGGAAAAAAAAAACATTAAGAAAATAATCAGTCTAAAGTCTAGACCACGAGTTTCAAACTCTGGCCCGCGGGCCAAATTTGGCCCGCCGTGTAGTTTCATTTGGCCCTTGAGGCAAAATCAAATTAACATTAGAGCTGGCCCGTCGGTACTATACAGCGGCGGTCCCACTGTAACACCGCATTCAACGCTAATACTCATACTGGTCAACCCTCCCAATTTTCCCGGGAGAATCCCGAAGTTCAGTGCCCCTACCGAAAACCTCCCGGAGCAA
Source organism: Nerophis ophidion (assembly GCF_033978795.1). Taxonomy (NCBI): domain Eukaryota; kingdom Metazoa; phylum Chordata; class Actinopteri; order Syngnathiformes; family Syngnathidae; genus Nerophis; species Nerophis ophidion. Next base: position 35,082,726 of record NC_084611.1, read on the forward strand.
CCATTCTTCCGTAAGTCTCCCGATTTCCACCAGGACAACTATATTGTAGCAATTCCTACAACTTGTCGTAACGTCCGCTTTTCCTCCAAGTCACATAATGTAAGCGGCTTGTACACACACACACACAAGTGAATGCCTGCATACTTGGTCAACAGCCATACAGGTCACACTGAGGGTGGCCGTATAAACAACTTTAACATTCTTACTAATATGCGCCACACTGCGAACCCACACCAAACAAGTATGACAACCACATTTCGGGAGAACATCCACACCGTAACACAACATAAACACAACAGAAACCCTTGCAGCACTAACTCTCCCGGGACGCTGCAATGTACACCCAAACCCCGCCCACCTCATTGTTTTTTTATTTTCAAATGTATTAGCCCGTGGAATAAGTTAATGTTGATATTTACCTCAGAAGGCTGCAAATAGAAAAGAGGCATTATTTTTTTTATTTAAATTGTATTAAATATACCATTGATGTTTTTTTGTTTGTTTTTTGCACTATTAGGTTACTGTACATAAGCGTTGCTTGTTCCTTATTCTGTGTTCAAGCAAATCATAGTAGCAAACTGAGCAATAACAAAGGTTTTATTCACGCACTTTCTCTTACGACTTCAAGGCTTGAATGTTTGATTCATTCATTATTGTTATTTTATTTTTAAATGTATTATTAGCCTGTGGAAAACGTTTATTTTGATATTTACCTCAGAAGGCTGCAAATAGGAAAAGAGGCATTGAATTTTTATTAAAATTTTGTTTGATATGCCATTGATATTTTTATCCATCCATCCATTTTCTACCGCTTATTCCCTTTTGGGGTCGCGGGGGGCGCTGGCGCCTATCTCAGCTACAATCGGGCGGAAGGCGGGGTACACCCTGGACAAGTCGCCACCTCATCGCAGGGCCAACACAGATAGACAGACAACATTCACACTCACATTCACACACTAGGGCCAATTTAGTGTTGCCAATCAACCTATCCCCAGGTGCATGTCTTTGGAAGTGGGAGGAAGCCGGAGTACCCGGAGGGAACCCACGCATTCACGGGGAGAACATGCAAACTCCACACAGGAAGATCCCGAGCCTGGATTTGAACCCAGGACTGCAGGAACTTCGTATTGTGAGGCAGACGCACTAACCCCTCTGCCACCGTGATATTTTTAATTATTATTATTTGATACTGGATTTTGCATGTCACTATAAAGTTATATAAGCCTTGCTTGTTCACTATTTAAAAAAAACTTGTTTGAGTCCCTATTGAAAGGTTCATTTGTTCAACCTTGGCCCGCGGCTTTGTTCAGTTTTAAATTTTGGCCCACTCTGTGTTTGAGTTTGATACCCCTGGTCTAGACTGAGGCCAATGAGAGAGAGAAAAACCTCATAGCCATAGCACACATGCATATGTGTGTAAGAGGGGAAACATCGAATCAAATCAACTTTATTTATAGAGCACATTTAAAATTTACCACAGGGGTAGCCAAAGTGCTGTACAATGGGCAGGTTAAAAGATAATACGAGGGCCGAGCAAACAACACAACACAAACAGAACACTAAAAAATACAAATAAAATAAAACATAAAAACAGATTCACAGCAGGTGTATAATGGGGCGACCATTGCAGGGTGGATATCACTCAGTGTTAAAAGCCAAGGAATAAAAGTATGTTTTTAAGAGAGATTTATAAACAGGAAGAGAGGAGGCTTGTCTAACACTCAGAGGTAGGTCGTTCCAGAGCTTGAAAGCAGCAGCGGCGAAAGCTCTGTCACCTCTAAGCTTCAGCCTTGTGTCAGGGACCGTCAGTAGCAGCTGATCGGCTGAACTTAGGGATCGAATGGGGCAGTAAGGCTGAAGGAGGTCGGAGAGATATGTTGGCGCGAGGTTGTTTAGACATTTAAAAACAAATAGAAGGAGTTTATAATTGATTCGATAACGCACAGGGAGCCAGTGAAGGGACGCTAATATAGGGGTGATGTGCTCACGTCTGCGAGTCTGTGTTAGCAGACGAGCAGCAGAGTTCTGCACGAGCTGCAGGCGGGCGAGGGAGGCCTGGCTAATGCCTACATACAGGGCATTGCAGTAGTCTAAACGATTCGAGGTAAAGGCGTGAATTAATTTCTCAAGATCATGTCCTGACAGAAGCAGTTTCACTTTCGCTATTTGGCGTAATTGATCAAAGCTTTTTTGAACGACGCTGGGTTAATTATTACACTATTTTGTGCCATTTCTACATACAGCTACAAAAGTGTATAAGTGTAATTAAGTGTAATAATTAACCAATAATATATATTGCTCACACACGATTGCACCATGATTAGACAAGCCCAATACGCAGAATGCGGCTGAGATAGGCTCCAGCGCACCCCCCCGTCACGTGATGTTTGTTATTGTGCTTGTGTTACTATTTAATTTGAAAAGATGATGCAATGCCAGAAAAACTGTTGTACTTGTGTAGCATTTTTTTCCCAGAAAAATACATATTTCATATATATAATAAGAAATAATCAATTAATAATGTTAGAGGAAAAAAACAACATATTAAGAAAAGAATCAGTCTCGACTGAGGCCAAGGAGAGAGAAAAAAACTCATAGCCATAGCACACATAAACATGTGTGTAAGAGGGGAATCATCAAAGGACACAAAGGACATTAAAGACATTAAAAAGAGCAGAGCTGATGCAACCAGCTGCCGCTCCAGCAGTGCCATTTCTACATACAGCTGCAAAAGTGTATAAGTGTAATAATTAAGCAATAATATACATTGCGCACACACGATTGCACCATGCATAAACAAGCCCAATACGCCCGAATGCAGCAGAGATAGGCTCCAGCACCACCACACCCACCACCGCGACCCCGAGAGAGACAATGGATGGATGCAAATATAATTACTACATGAAATGATTAACGTGGACCCCAACTTAAACAAGTTGAAAAATGTATTCGGGTGTTACCATTTAGTGGTTAATTGTACGCAATATGTATTATACTGTGCAATCTACTAATAAAAGTTTCAATCAATCAATCAATCAAAACATTTAAAAATGCACAATGGTAAAATACTGCTTTTTATTCACAAATACTGCTATTATATTAACGATTACATATATTTTATAATATTTTAATAATTGTAATTGTGTAGCATTTTTTCCACAAAAATAAACATTACATATAAGAAATAAGAAGTATTCAAATAATAATGTTAGGGGATAAAAACACATTACAAACAAAAAAAGAATCAGTCCAATCCCCCGGAGAGGGGGTCCAGACGGATGCTAAGGAGAAAAGAACCTCATAATCAGAGCCCACATAAACATGTTTGTAAGAGACAAAACATCAAAGAAAACAAAGGACATTAAAGACATCAAAAAGAGCAGAGCAGATGCAACCCGCTGCCACTCCAGCCGTGCCATTTATACAAACAGCTACAAAAGTGAAACAATAAAAACACAAAATAGTGTAATAATTAACCAACAATATATATTGCGCACACACGATTGCACCATGCATAGACAAGCCCGATTCGCCCAAATGCGGCTGAGATAGGCTCCAGCACACCCCGCGACTCCGAGAAGGACAAGCGGTAGGAAATGGATGGATGCCTATATATTTAATACGTTTTAAAATGCTCAATGTTAGAATAGTAAAAATAAATTTATATCAGCCTACAAAAATACTGTTTTTATTCACAAAAAGTGCTATTATTTTAAATATTATATAGTTATTATATTATTTTAATAATGAAATTAAATATTTATGATTAATTATCATTATACTAAGTCACAATGTCAAAATAATACCGTCAGGACAAACACATATTACGAGAATAACGCTAATGTATTTCTTTTCTAGAATAAATAATTACATTTATTAGATTTTTTTCCCCCGAAGTCACAATGTAAAAATGACAATGTCAGGAGAGAAACATGACATTACATGAATGATGCTCATATTTTTCAAAGAAAAGGAAAATTAATTCACATTTAATATTTCCTGATAGAGAACCGAAAAATAGAATGGGAATACTAACTGCACACATGACATACGTTAAAATTTTTTATTTCAGAAATGGTATTAAAGGAATATGATGTAATATAATATAATGATACAAGTAAAACACATTGTGTTGAAAGATCAGATATAAAAAAAATATATATTAGCGAATGTTGTCTAAGGGACAAGCGGTAGAAATGGATGGATATTAAGATTTAATATTCGGATTACTGTCTGTATTTTTTTAAACAATGATGACGTCAAAAGATTGCGGCCAATGTCCCTTTAATTGAGCGCCATGACGACCTCGTAGTTACGTCCTGACGTCGTTCGTACGTCGTGACGTCATCAGCACCGGCGTCCTACAAGCTTCTCGTCGCCAAAGGTTGCAGGTTTGTACTCTCGTATGTTACATGTATGTTTCGCGGTAAATATACACCCCAGACATCACGCTAAAGGCTATTTTTTCGAATACTGAGGCGTTTTACGGTACTTATATTTCAGGTTTTATGGCCCTTCTTTGCTTTGTTTGACTTAGCTAAAAGCTAACGCACTGTTATGATGGCCACAACATTAGGTACACCTGCACAATCCAAATATAAGAGCTGCATCTGAAGTTGATATCCAACTGGAAGAGGCAATCCTTGAAGGAAATGCGTGTGAATGCTCCAATGCTGAAGTTGAACTGAAATGCTGACAGAATGTAGTAAGAATGCAAAAATAGTTTGAATGTTGAAGACTTAGAATTTCCAGGAAAACTGGAATTTAGTTTGGAACTTGGGAAAGTGTTAGTCTGAATGTCCAGGATGAGTGGAATGTGTTGCAATGGCTTAAATAGGTTGAAAAATGTGGAAATTGTGGAAGTTTGAAAAATAGACAATTTATTTGAATGGGGAAAATGAAAAAAATAAATAAATAAAAAGGAATTATGGGAAATCCTGGAACTTTTTTTAGAATTGTTGAAGTAGAGTGCACAATTTCCCAAACAGGCTGAATGTTTTGAAGTTGGAACAGTTTGAATCGGATGAGAAAATGTGGGAGTTGTGGAACTTTAAAGAATCTCCCATTGATTAAAATGTGAATTACCAAACATTTTGGGAAAAGCAGGAATTCTTTTTAAAATGGTATAGAAAAAACAAACTTGAATAACTTGAAATTAGAGATGTCCGATAATATCGGACTGCAGATAAAGGCTTTAAAATGTAATATCGGAAATTATCGGTATCAAAAACTAAAATTTATGACTTTTTAAAACGCCACTGTGTACACGTACGTAGAGAGACGTACAGAGCACCAATAGACCTTAAAGGCATTGCCTTTGCGTGCTGGCACAGTCACATAATATCTACGGTTTTTCACACACACAAGTGAATGCAACGCATACTTGGTTAACAGCCATGCAGGTCACACCGAGGGTGGCCGTATAAACAACTTTAACACTGTTACAAATATGCACCACACTGTGAACCCACACCAAACAAGAATGACAAACACATTTCGGGAGGACATCCGCACCGTAACACAACAGAACAAATACCCAGAAACCCTTGCAGCACTAACTTCGCTACAATATACACCCCCCTACCCCCTCCTCACCTCAACCCCGCCCACCTCCACCTCCTCATGCTCCCTCAGGGAAAGCATGTCCCAAATTCAAAGCTGCTGTTTTGAGGGATGTTATAAAAAATAATGCACTTTGTGACTTCAATAATAAATATGGCAGTTCCATGTAGGCCTTTCTTTCCATAACTTGAGTTGATTTATTTTGGAAAACCTTGTTACATTGTTTGATGCATACAGCGGGGCATCACAACAAAATTAGGCATATTAATGTGTTAATTCCACGACTGTATGTATCAGTATCGGTTGATATCGGAATCGGTAATTAAGAGTTGGACAATATCAGAATATCGGAAATAAAAACAATTATCGGACATCGCTAGTTGAAATGGTTTGTTTTAGAATTTTTCAAATCGGCTGAGAAATGTTGAAATAGTAAAATGTTGAATTGAGAAATGGTATTCTGAAATTTTCTGGAAAACTGGGATTTTTTTCCAGTTAAAAAAAAAAACAACTTCCTTTTTTGTCCTGATTAAGAGGAATGTTTTGACGGTGGAACGGTTGAAATGTGTTGAAAAATGTGGAAGGAGTCGTCGCTATAAAAATGGGTGAAAAATAGAGCTTTGGAAAACCAGGAATTCTGGAAAATCCTGGAACTTTTTTGAACTTGGAAAAAGGGTTGTTTGAATTTCCAGGATGGTGCAATGTATTGAAGGTGGAATGGTTTGAAACGGTTGAAAAATTTGGAAATGGTGGAAGTATGAAAAATGTCCATGAAAACATGGAAATCTGGGAATTTTTGGAATTTGCCAAGGGAAAATCCGAAATTCCCGAACTGGCTGAACAGTTTGAAGTTGGAACGGTTTGAATCGGATGAAAAATGTGGAAGGTAGAGCGCGCCAAAATCTGGAGAAGAAGAAGTCGAAGAATAAATAGATGAATTTTGGTGTACAAAACCATATGTGTGAATGCTTACCATGAATTGATTAACATGGATCCTGACTTAAACAAGTTGAAAAACGTATTCGGGTGTTACCATTTAGTGGTCAATTGTACGTAATATGTACTGTACTGTGCAATCTACTAATACAAGTTTCAATCCAATCAATAAATCAATCAATGCTTTGGAGCATTCACACAACTAAGATCATTTGGCAACCTCCACAACGGTAAAGAATACTAATTAAAACTAAAAACTTTTTTTTTTCAACCAGCTCTTGTATTGTTGTTCCTAATGTTGTGTCTGATGAGTGTATTATTGATGGCATAACAAGTGAATGTCTCCTCAGAATAAAAACAAAAACAAAAAAGCACCTGCAGGCTGCAGCCGTGTGCACATCCACAGCAAGATGATCTACATCATCATGGGCGTGTCGGGCTGTGGGAAGTATGTGATTATTGATCAAATGTGTGTTAAACATCTGTCCTACTTTTAATCCAATACTTGCATCATTGTGTCCATTGTAGAAGTCAAGTGTGTAAACAAAGGGTCCATCACTACTTTACATTTAGCAACACGGAATAAAGTTTGCTATAAACATGCAGTACAGGCCAAAAGGTGGGACACACCTCCTCATTCAATGCGTTTTCTTTATTTTCATGACTGTTTACATTGTAAATGGTCATTGAAGGCATCAAAACTATGAATGAACACATGTGGAGTTATATACTTCACACAAAAAAAAGGTGAAATAACTGAAAACATGTTTTATGTTCTGCTTTCTTCAATATAGCCACCCTTTGTTCTGATTACTGTTTTGCACACTCTTGGCATTCTTTCGATAAGCTTCAAACACACCTTTCAGGTGACTACCTCTTGAAGCTCATCGAGAGAATGCCAAGAGTGTGCGAAAAAGTGATCAGAGCAAAGGGTGACTATTTTGAAGAAACTGAAATATGAAACAAATTTTGTTACCGAGAGTAACAAGCGGTAGAAAATTTATTAAAAAAGACATTATATATATATATATATATATATATCCATCCATCCATCCATTTTCTACCGCTTATTCCCTTTCGGGGTCGCGGGGGGCGCCGGCGCCTATCTCAGCTACAATCGGGCGGAAGGCGGGGTACACCCTGGACAAGTCGCCACCTATGTATGTATGTGTTGGCCCTGCGATGAGGTGGCAACTTGTCCAGGGTGTACACAGACTTCTGCCCGAATGCTGCTGAGATAGGTTCCAGCGACGCTCCGCGACCCCAAAAGGGACAAGCGGGAGAAAATGGATGGATGGACATAATTTCACGTTTATTGATTATTTTTAGAGATGTCCGATAATGTTTTTTTGCCGATATTCCGATACTGTCCAACTCTTAATTACCGATTCCTATATCAACCGATACCGATATATACAGTCGTGGATTCCACACATTATTATGCCTAATTTTGTTATGATGCACCGCTGGATGCATCAAACAATGTAACAAAGTTTTCCAAAATAAATCAACTCAAGTTATGGAAAAAAAAAATGCCAACATGGCACTGCCATATTTATTATTGAAGTCACAAAGTGCGTTTTTTTTTTTAACATGCCTCAAAACAGCAAATTGGAATTTTGGACATGTTCTCCTTGAGAGAGCACGAGGAGGTTGAGGTGAGAGGTGTATATTGTAGCGTCCCGTAAGAGTTAGTGCCGCACGGTGTTCTGGGTATTAGTTCTGTTGTGTTTATGTTGTGTTACGGTGCGGATGTTCTTCTGAAATTTTTGGTGTGGGTTCACAGTGTGGCGCATATTTGTAACAGTGTTAAAGTTGTTTATACGGCCACCCTCGGTGTGACCTGCATGGCTGTTAACCAAGTATGCGTTGCATTCACTTGTGTGTGTGAAAAAACGTAGATATTATGTGACTGGGCCAGCACGAAAAAGGCAGTGCCTTTAAGGTATATCGGCGCTATGTACTTCTCCCTACGTCCATGTACAAGGCGGCATTTTAAAAAGTCATACATTTTACTTTTACCGATAATTTTGAAACGGATACCAAAATTTCAAATATTACGTTTTAAAGAATTTATCGGCAGATAATACCGGCAGTCTGATATTATCGGACATCCCTAATTATTTTATTGTTTCGCAAAGGAGCGTACCCTGCACTTCATTGATCCCGCCCACTACAGCCTGATAGGTCATTCAACCAATACATAAATTCACAAGTCTGTTCAATCAAATTAATTCAGGTTTATATGTCACAGATTAATTATTGACTGGACAATGTAATATTTGTAAATTGTGATTCAATCTTTAGCAATTATGTGTTATTGATTTGGTGTTATTATTTAAGCAAGAATATATAAAAATGTATAAAAGTTTGGACACACCTTCTCATTCCCAACACAACTGATGGTCCCAACCCAATTGATAAAGGAAGAAATTCCACTAATCAACCCTGATAAGGCACACCTGTGAAGTGAAAACCATTTCAGGTGACTACCTCTTGAAGCTCATTGAGAGAATGCCAAGAGTGTGCAAAACAGTAATCAAAGCAAAGGGTAGCTATTTTGAAGAAACTAGAATATAAAACATGTTTTCAGTTATTTCACCTTTTTTGTTAAGTACATAACTCAACATGTGTTCATTCATAGTTTTGATGCCTCCACTGACAATATACCATGTAAATAGTCATGAAAATAAAGAAAAACACATTGAATGAGAGTGTGTCCAATCTTTTGGCCTGTACTGTACAAGTTTGTCCAACTACAATTACGTAATAACAAAACGCCACTCACCAGTCAAAACTGGAACGTTAAGGTTGAAGACATGATTTGTTTGTCCCCATATGGAAAATAATATTCTGTTCCATGGTCAAACTGCCCATTGGAAAACCTTTATTTACATAGGCCGGGGGTCGGCAACCCAAAATGTTGAAAGAGGCATACTGGACCAAAAATAAAAAAATAAAATTTGTCTGGGGCCGCAAAAAATAAATGCCTTCTATATAATTCTATATAATTAAGTCAAACATGATGTAACTGTCTATATTAGCTATATTAGCCTACTATCAAAATGATTATGTTTCGCAGGCTGACACAAATCTTCATTGACAAGAAATGTTGAAATGTAATATAATTCTACCCATTTTTTACAACATTGGAAAACATTAGTAAAACGCAGGTTCCTCAGGGAGTGAGATAACTCCTATAATTACTGGCTTAATATAACTGCCATATTTTAACTAGCAAACTTGGATTAACATATTTAACTAACATACTTTGACAAACACTATACCACTATGACATATTTTAACTAGCAAACTTGAACTAACATACTTTAAGTAAAATACTTTAACATACCATAAAACTTTAACATATTTTAACTAGCAAACTTGAACTAACATATTTTAGCTAACATACATTAACTAACATAATTTAAAGGCCTACTGAAACCCACTACTACTGACCACGCAGTCTAATAGTTTATATATCAATGATGAAATCTTAACATTGCAACACATGCCAATACAGCCGGGTTAGTTTACTAAATTGCAATTTTAAGCTGAACTATACTGCTGAAACGTTGCGGTATGATGACGCATGCGCGTGACATCATGCACTTTAGAGGACATTTTGTCCCAGCACCGATCCAGCTATAAATTGTCTGCTTTCATCGCATAATTCCACAGTATTCTGGACATCTGTGTTGCTGAATCTTTTGCAATTTGTTCAATGAATAATGGAGACGTCAAAGAAGAAAGCTGTAGGTGGGAAGCGGTGTATTGCGGCCCCCTTTAGCAACACAAACACAGCCGGTGTTTCATTGTTTATATTCCCGAAAGATGACGGTGAAGCTTTCCTGTGGAACAGACCGGTCAAGCAAACACGGTTGGATTGGACCACACACACAAATGCAGCGATCATTTCGAATGATCGTGTTTCGAAGAGGGTCCCTTGCGAAGGGCAGAGATGGGCATCGCCACCACCCATCGACTGGTGCTGAAGAAAGGTACGTGGCCGACCTTCAGCTTGTACAGGTGCAACCATATAATGTCACTAAAACACTAATAACACAGTAAGCAGATTTTAACTAACATACTTTAACATACTATACAACTATGACATATTTTAACTAGGAAACAGCAGGCTGTCTTCTTCAAATGGATTTATAACAATCTATGCAAGCTGGGTAACGTTTGCTGTGATCTGGAACAACATGGCACACAAACCACTATCAGAAATGCAGCCAATATTACATACAGATAATGTGTCATGGGAAATGCAGATATAAAATAAATACACAGAGGACATAGAAAATTAGATCAGCTCAAATATAGCTACAAACAAGGCATATGCAATACGTACATAAAGTTAGCCTCAATAGCATGTTAGCATCGGTTAGCTTGCAGTCATGCACTGACCAAATATGCTTGATAAGCACTACACACAAGTCAGTAACTTCAACAAAGTTTACCTTTGTGCATTCACACAGCATAAAATGTTTGGTTGACCAAATGAGACAGAGAAGGAGTCGCATAAAATATGTCTTTCCCTGGCATTGTTGAAGAAAGTTATACATGTAAACAAACTACGGTGAGTTTAAAATTATGAGGGCAAAACAGCGATTGATTGAAACTTTTTTATTAGTAGATCGTGCTTGTCAAATACTCTCATCAGAGAATCATGTTAATATAAACAGCGGGATTTCTAATAAATAGGGAGGTTTGTGTCATGTTGTCCTCCTACAAAAACCCTATTAAAACAAAATTATATTTTTCCTATTTGTATTTTCATACATTTTGGGGAAAAGCTCCAGGGAGCCACTAGAGCGGCGCTACAGAGCTGCATGCGGCTCTAGATCTACAAGTTGCTGACCCCCGACATAGGCCATGTTAAGTTCACTTTCTAAACAAACGTAAAAAGAAGTCAACCTCTTATGTTTTAACTGTTTACTCAGTTTTAACTAACAAAATGGAGTTGGGGTTGTACTTACAAACCCCGTTTCAATATGAGTTGGGAAATTGTGTTAGATGTAAATATAAACGGAATACAATGATTTGCAAATCATTTTCAACCCATATTCAGTTGAATATGCTACAAAGACAAAATATTTGATGTTCAAACTGATAAACATTTTTTTGTTGTTGCAAATAATCATTAACTTTAGAATTTCATGCTAGCAACACGTGACCAAGAAGTTGGGAAATGTGGCAATAAATACTGATAAAGTTGACACTTATTTGGAACATCCCAGAGGTGTGCAGGCTAATTGGGAACAGGTGGGTGCCATGATTGGGTATAAAAACAGCTTCCCAAAAAATGCTCAGTCTTTCACAAGAAAAGGATGGGGCGAGGTACACCTCTTTGTCTACAACTGCGTGAGCAAATAGTCAAACAGTTTAAGAACAACGTTTCTCAAAGCGCAATTGCAAGAAATTTATGGATTTCAACATCTACGGTCCATAGTATCATCAAAAGGTTCAGACAATCTGGAGAAATCACTCCACGTAAGCAGCACAGTTGGAAACCAACATTGAATGACCACGACCTCCGATCCCTCAGACGGCACTGTATCAAAAACCGACAATCTATCTCTAAAGGATATCACAACATATGCGGCCATCTAAGCGCCGTCTTTTTCATGGACGCCCCTGCTTATTTCAGCAGACAATGCCAAGCCACATTCAGCACGTGTTACAACAGTGTGGCTTCGTAAAAAAAGAGTGCGGGTACTTTCCTGGCCCCCCTGCAGTCCAGACCTGTCTCCCATCGAAAATGTGTCGGGCATTATTAAGCGTAAAATACGACAGTGGAGACTGTTGAACGACTGAAGCTCTACATAAAACAAGCTCTACATAAAACAAGAATTGAAAAGAATTCCACTTTCAAAGCTTCAACAATTAGTTTCCTCAGTTCCCAAACTTTATTGAGTGTTGTTAAAAGAAAAGGTGATGTAACACAGTGGTGAACATGCCCTTTCCCAACTACTTTAGCACGTGTTGCAGCCATGAAATTCTAAGTTAATTATTATTTGCAAAAAAAAAAATAATGTTTATGGGTTTGAACATCAAATATCTTTTCTTTGTCGTGCATTCAATTGAATATGGGTTGAAAAGGATTTGCAAATCAATGTATTCTGTTTATTTACCTCTAACACAATTTCCCAACTCAATTGGAAACGGGTTTTGTATATAGCGCTTTTCTACCTTTTTTTTTTAAGGAACTCAAAGCGCTTTGACACTATTTCCACATTCACCCATTCACACACACATTCACAAACTGATGGCGGGAGCTGCCATGCAAGAATAAAAATAAAGCACTTGGCAAAACATGGCCAAAAATGTATGTGACCCAAATTTCATAGATTTTGTGTTAAATGAGGCTGTAATGTCTACAAATGTGATGTATCTGGATGAGATGATAACGATTGTGTCTGTTTTCTTCATGCAGAAGCTCTTTAGGAGCCTTCCTATCGGAAAAGGTGACTTAATAATTCCTTCACTCTTGCTGATGTTCGAGTACATCAACACCTGACTCTGTGCGCATGTCGTTACAGCTTGGTTGGCCTTTCCATGAAGGCGACCGCTTCCACCCGGAGGAGAATGTGGCCAAGATGGCACGAGGAGAAGCCCTCACAGATCAGGTCAGTTCAGGTCTCCGGGATTTGCCTGGGTTTTGATGCTTTTTCAGCCCCATTTACCAGCGCTTTAGCAAAAACGTCTTGGCTGCCGCTTCTAAGCTCCTGCCAGACATGGAGCACCACGCTCCAAATTAACTTTGAACCAGTACTGTGCGGTTCTGGCACATTTTTTCTTGAGTTGGCAGCCTGTGATGTGAATGATCTGCCAAGTTATGACTGTAATGTTCATGTTAGTATCACAACAAGGTGAGCCTGCTTTAAAGCCTGCATGCAAGGGCGTTTCCATTTATGTTCAGTACAAGTCTATGTGCCTTGTTATGTATATTGAATTGTATTATACAGCAGTGCATTTGGTTGTTGTAAACCAAGGGTGTCCAAAGTGTGGCCGGCAGCTCATTTTTTAACAGCATCCAATGCATTCTTATGAGTTGGGAGATTGTGTTAGATGTAAATATAAACGGAATACAATGATTTGCAAATCCTTTTCAACCCATATTCAGTTGAGTATGCTACAAAGACAACATATTTGATGTTCAAACTGATAAACATTTTTTGGGGGGAAATAATCATTAATTTTAGAATTTGATGCCAGCAACACGTGACAAAGAAGTTGGGAAAGGTGGCAATAAATACTGATAAAGTTGAGGAATGCTCATCAAACACTTAAAACAGCTTCCCAAAAAATGCTCAGTCTTTCACAAGAAAAGATGGGGCGAGGTACACCCCTTTGTCCACAACTGCGTGAGCAAATAGTCAAACAGTTTAAGAACAACGTTTCTCAAAGTGCAATTGCAAGAAATTTAGGCATTTCAACATCTACGGTTCATAATATTATCAAAAGGTTCAAAGAATCTGGAGAAATCACTCCACGTAAGCAGCATGGCCGGAAACCAACATTGAATGACAGTTACCTTCGGTCCCTCAGACGGCACTGTATTCAAAAACCGACATCAATCTCTAAAGGATATCACCACATGGGCTCAGGAACTCTTCAGAAAACCACACCAGAAAACTAAATACAGTTTGTCGCTACATCTGTAAGTGCAAGTTAAAGCTCTACTATGCAAAGCCAAAGCCATTTATCAACAACATCCAGAAAAGCCGCCCGCTTCTCCGGGCGCGAGATCATCTAAGATGGACTGATGCAAAGTGGAAAAGTGTTATGTGGTCTGACAAGTCCACATTTCAAATTTTTTTTGGAAATATTCGACATCGTGTCATCCGTACCAAAGAGGAAGCGAACCACCCAGACTGTTATTGATGCAAAGTTCAAAAGCCAGAATCTGTGATGGTAAGGGGGTGCATTAGTGCCCAAGGCATGGTTAACTTACACATCTGTGAAGGCACCATTAGAGCTGAAAGGTACATACAGGTTTTGGAACAACATATGCTGCCATCTAAGCGCCGTCTTTTTCACGGACGCCCCTGCTTATTTCAGCAAGACAATGCCAAGCCACATTCAGCACGTGTTACAACAGCGTAGTTTTGTAAAAAAAGAGTGCGGGTACTTTCCTGGCCCGCCTGCAGTCCAGACCTGTCTCCCATCAAAAATGTGTGGCGCATTATGAAGCGCACAATACGACAGCGGAGACCCCGGACTGTTGAACGACTGAAGCTCTACATAAAACAAGAATGGGAACAAATTCTACTTTCAAAGCTTCAATAATTAGTTTCCTCAGTTCCCAAACATTTATTGAGTGTTGTTAAAGGAAAAGGTGATGTTGCACATTGGTGAACATGCCCTTTCCCGACTACTTTGGAATGTGTTGCAGCCATGAAATTCTAAAGTTAATTATTATTTGCAAAAAAAATAAAAAAATAAAGTTTGAGTTTGAACATCAAATATCTTGTCTTTGTAGCGCATTCAATTGAATATGGGTTGAAAAGGATTTGCAAATCATTGTATTCCGTTTATATTTACATCTAATATAATTTCCCAACTCATATGGAAACGGGGTTTGTGTATACATATATATATATATAGATACAGGTGCTGGTCATATTATTAGAATATCATGAAAAAGTTGATTTATTTCATTAATTCCATTTAGAAAGTCAAACTTGTAGAATGTATACATTCATTCCAAACAGACTGATACATTTCAAGTGTTTTTTACCAAAAAGGAGATGATTATAGCTGACAACCAATGAAAACCCTAAATTCAACATCTCAGAAAATTAGAATATGGTGGAAAGGTCAGATATTGAAGACACCTGGTGCCACACTTTAATTAGCTAACTAACTCAAAACACCTGGAAAAGCCTTTACATGGTCTCTCGTTTTGAATATGTATGACACACAATCATGGGGAAGACTGCTGACTTTACAATTGTCCAAAGGATGACCATTGATACTTTAAAGAAGGAGGGCAAGACACAAAAGGTCATTGCCAAAGAGGTTGGATGTTCCCAGAGCTCTGTGTCCAAGCACATTAATAGAGAGGCGAAGGGAAGACAAAGATGTGGTAGAAAAAAGTGTACAAGCAAGAGGGATAACCCCGCCCTGGAGAGGATTGTCAAACAAAACCGATTAAAAAATGTGGGGGAGATCCACAAAGAGTGGACTGCCGCTGGAGTCAGTGCTTCAAGAACCACCACGCACCGACGTATGCAAGATATGGGCTTCAGCTGTCGCATTCCTTGTGTAAAGCCACTCTTGAACAAGAGACAACGTCAAAAGCGTCTCGCCTGGGCTCAAGACAAAAAGGACTGGACTGCTGCTGAGTGGTCCAAAGTTATGTTTTCAGATGAAAGTAAATTTTGTATCTCCTTTGGAAATCAAGGTCCCAGAGTCTGGAGGAAGACAGGAGAGGCACAGAATCCACGTTACCTGAAGTCCAGTGTCAAATTTCCACAATCATCTGCTGGTGTTGGTCCACTGTGTTTCCTGAGGTCTAGGGTCAATGCAGCAATCTACCAGGAAGTTTTAGAACACTTTATGCTGCCTGCCGCGGACCAATTTTATGGAGGTGAAGATTTAATTTTCCAACATGATTTGGCACCTGCACACAGTGCCAAATCTACCAGTACCTGGTTTAAGGACCATTGTATCTCTGTTCTTGATTGGCCTACAAACTCACCTGACCATAACCCCATAGAAAACCTATGGGGTATTGTGAAGCGGAAGATGCGAGATGCCAGACCCAACAATGCTGAAGAGCTGAAGGCCACTATTAAAGCAACCTCGGCTGTCATAACACCTGAGGAGTGCAACAGACTGGTGGACTCCATGCCACGCCGTATTGCTGCAGCAATTCAGGCAAAAGGAGCTGCAATTAAGTATTGATTGCCGTACATGCTGAAACTTTCCATGTTCATACTTTTCAGTTGGCCCACATTTCTAAAAAATATTTTTTGGTACTAGTAACTAATATTCTAATTTTCTGAGATACTGAATTTGGGATTTTCAGTAATTGTCAGTACTAATCATCAAAATTTAAAGAAATAAACATTTCATATATATCAATATGTGTGTAATGAATTGATATAATATGTAAGTTTCACGTTCTGAATATAATTACTGAAATAAATCAACTTTTTCATGATATTCTAATATGAACAGCACCTGTATATACACACACACATATACATATACATATACATACATATATACATTTACATACACATATGCATACGCATATATATTTACATATATATATATATATGTCATTACTGCGACAAGTGGTGTAAAAGTGCATTACAACAGAGTGCCTCTGCAGCCCGTACACACCACAGCTGGGAGAGAGATATTTTTTGTTGGGCCCAGCCCTGTGGTTAAGAAACGCTGCCATAGAATATTGTGCACATTGTTTGGTAATCCAGACAAACGAAAACCAGATAGTATGAAAATTGGGGCATATCAATACTACTATACAAGCTGTACACTGACTACTCTAAAGTATTGTTATTATGTTGTGTCATCGTAATAAGCAATGTGTTTGTTATTGTTGTGTCATCGTAATAAGTGATGTGTTTGCTTATACTTTGTAGGATAGATTCCCTTGGCTTCTTCAACTACATGAAGCCATAAAAAGGTGTGAATATTAAAAGGTACACACACACACTGATATTTGATGGCCAAGTTGAGTAATTCAAAGAAGGCGCCGAAGAGCAGCAGAGCGATGAAAAAGCATGAAATTGTCACGAAAAGATCTAAGCCCGATCACGGCAGTTTGGGGACTGGGCTTGAAAAGCCGCTGGCAGAAGGGAGAGAGGCAAGGAAAGTGAAAGTAGTGGAAAATGTGCCATGGAATCATACCACATCAAAGACGTCCCTTCTCCAAATTGGCTCATATTTTTCCTCCCTCAACAAGGCACCCCATCTGTTTGGTTGCATCTCTAACAAAATGTTGATTTTAAAGGAAAAGAAGCTCCTTGAAGCTTAAGGAAGGTGTATGGTCTCCATTACAGTGAAAGACGTTCCGACTCTAACGCTTTGGTGGCGTGCTCCGCCTTGAAGCGCCTCTACAGACTGATCCTCCTCCATGGCTCCAAAGCCCTCCCATCCTCCTCAGAACCAGGCCGGGAACATCATGCCCTTCACCCCTCTCTCCCAGACGTCTACTTTCTCTTCCTGCAGGCAGACTACCATGTCCTGCAACAAAGGATAGAGGCCAGGAAGGGACACTACATGAAGGCAGACCTGCTGGGCTCCCAGTTTGATGCTTTGGAGCCACCTTTGGAGGGGCAGGAGAAGAATGTGGTGCTGCTGGATGGCAGCAAGAGCATCTCTGACGTGGCCATGGAGGTGGAGAAGCACCTCAGCAGCCACACGGGCGGAGGACACGAGGAAAAACTTTAGAGGCCATAAAAAATGAAGCAAATTTATACACCCTTTGTTTGAATGAAGTTACCTTACCTTTCATCTACATTATTAGAAACAATTATTTTTATACATTTATATACAATGTGCTCCTCCGACAATATGAAATATATTAGGACAGTAGTTCTCAACCTTTTTTCAGTGATGTACCCCCTGTGAACATTTTTTTAATTCAAGTACCCCCTAATCAGAGCAAAGCATTTTTGGTTGAAAAAAAGAGATAAAGAAGTAAAATACAGCACTATGTCATCAGTTTCTGATTTATTAAATTGTATAACAGTGCAAAATACTGCTCATTTGTAGTGGTCTTTCTTGAACTACGAAATACAAATAACTAAAAACTTGTTGAAAAATAAACAAGTGATTCAATTATAAATAAAGATTTCTACACATAGAAGTAATCATCAACTTAAAGTGCCTTCTTTGGGGATTGTAACGGAGATCCATTTGGATTAATCAACTTCATTCTAAACATTTCTTCACAAAAAAAATATATTAAACATCAATATTTATGGAACATGTCCACAAAAAAAATCTAGCTGTCAACACTGAATACTGCATTGTTGTATTTATTTTCACAGTTTATGAAAGGATTTTTAAATTGTTGCTATTTATAGAATATTTAAAAAAAAAATCACTTACCCCTTGCCATGGATGTTGACATTTAATTCAGACTAAGTAATAGAGAGCTTGAATTTGTTATATTATTATAAAATACAATATTCATAAATAATTTAATCTGCTTCTTTATTTAAATATTTGATAAACGGATTTACGAGCTGGGACAAAAACAATTTAAATGTATAATGTATTTATGATACATTCCTTTTTAAAATAGATATGTTATCTGTATTCATTATATTGTGGTACGTATATATACATATATTTATATTTATATATATTTGTATATATATGTATAGTGAAATATATATATATAGCCTATATATATATATATATATGTATGTATACAAACCCCGTTTCCATATGATTTGGGAAATTGTGGTAGATGTAAATATAAACAGAATACAATGATTTTCAAATCATTTTCAACCCATATTCAGTTGAATATGGGTTGAAACAAGATATTTGATGTTCAAACTCAAACTTTTTTTTTTGCAAATAATAATTAACTTAGAGTTTCATGGCTGCAACATGTGCCAAAGTAGTTGGGAAAGGGCATGTTCACCACTGTGTTACATCACCTTTTCTTACTGACAGTGGTTTTATGAAGTGTTCCTGAGCCCGTGTGGTGATATTCTTTACACACTGATGTCGGTTTTTGATGCAGTACCGCTTGAGGGATCAAAGGTCCGCAATATCATCGCTTACGTGCAGTGATTTCTCCAGATTCTCTGAACCTTTTGATGATTTTATGGACCGTAGATGGTAAAATCCCTAAATTCCTTGCAATAGCTCGTTGAGAAATGTTCTAAAACTGTTCGACAATTTGCTTACAAATTGGTGACCCTCGCCCCATCTTTGTTTGTGAATTACTTAGCATTTCAAGGGAGCTGCTTTTATACCCAATCGTGGCACCCACCTATTCCCAATTAGCCTGCACACCTGTGGGATGTTCCAAATAAGTGTTTGATGAGCATTTCTCAACTTTATCAGTATTTATTGCCACCTTTCCCAACTTCTTTGCTGGCATCAAATTCTAAAGTTAATGATTATTTGCAAAAAAAAATGTTTATGAGTTTGAACATCGAATATGTTGTCTTTGTAGCATATTCAACTGAATATGGGTTGAAAATGATTTGCAAATCATAGTATTCTGTTTATATCTACATCTAACACAATTTCCCAACTGATATGGAAACGGGGTTTGTATATCATATATATATATATATATATATATATTCATCCTATATATGTACATATACAATATATATCCTATAAATATTCATATATATCCTATATATAGGATATACATACATATATATCCTATATATATATGATGTATATAGATCCTTTATCTATCTGTATATATATATATATATATATATATATATATATATCCATGGCGACTTATATATATATATATATATATATATGTAGGTGTGGGGAAAATCCCAAGACTACTTCATCTTTACAGAACTGATTCATGAGGGGTTCCCTCAATCATTAGGAGATTTTAATGGAAGCATTCACATACAATGGTTTATATAGGGCACAGAGTGGGTGGGTACAGGCAGGCGTAGGGTGTGGTGATTGGGTCATGTGTTACCTAGGAGGTGTTTCCGTCTGTGGCGGCATGTTGAAATGATTTACTGCGCTTGTTGAGAGATGATAGATCTGGATGATATATAATAAACAGTTTCTCTTTTAAGCATAGGTTGCATCTTTTATTACCACTGTTGTAAGGTGTGCTCCAGGAAACCAACCAAAAAAGAGCAGAAAACGAAACAGCATCATCTGGTACAATCCGCCATTCAGCAAAAACGTCTCAACCAACATCGGCCGCAAGTTCCTCACTCTGATCGACAAACACTTCCCCAAAGGCAATACCCTAAGAAAAATATTCAACAAGAACAACATTAAATTCAGCTACAGCTGTATGAATAACATACAACAAATCATTTCAAACCACAACAAAGCAATTGCAAAAGGGCTGCCCACCCCCAGACTAAACGACTCTGAAACCAATAAGGAATGTAACTGTCGCAAGAAACCTGATTGCCCTCTCAACGGAGGGTCCTTACAGACATCAGTCGTTTACCAAGCAAAGGTAACACGCAAGGACATTAACACATCCGACACGTACGTAGGATTAACCGAAGGAGCGTTCAAAACAAGATGGAATAATCACAACGCCTCCTTTAGAAACCAGACTTTGCGGAATTCTACAGAACTCAGCAAACACATTTGGAACCTCAAAGACAATAATGTTGAATATTCAATAACATGGCAAATTCTTGCATCCAGCACACCTTACAACAGTGGTAATAAAATATGCAACCTATGCTTAAAAGGGAAACTGTTTATTATACATCATCCAGATCGATCATCTCTCAACAAGCGCAGTGAAATCATTTCAACATGCCGCCACAGACGGAAACACCTCCTAGGTAACACATGAGCCAATCACCACACCCCTACGCCTGCCTGTACCCACCCACTCTGTGACCTATATAAACCATTGTATGTGAATGCTTCCATTAAAATCTCCTGATGATTGAGGGAACCCCTCATGAAACAGTTCTGTAGAGATGAAGTAGTCTTGTGATTTTTCCCACACCTACATATTGCGCTCTACCACGGTATCGAGCACTATTCCCTGGATAATCCAATCAAGACATATATATATATATATATATATATATATATATATATATATATATATATATATATATATATATATATATATATATATATATATGATACATAGCATAGGGGGTTTCACTTTTAAATTTTATGATTCTTTTAAAGTCATAAAATTAGAAAAATTAGAAACTGATATTTGGGCTTCATGTTGTTGTTGTTTTTGTTTTTTTAATGTAGTGTTTTGTTTTTAATGTTTTGCATGGTGTTTTTATATGTTTAATGGATCTTAAAGTCTGCAATAAAGATAGATGATGTATATTGTGATATATTTATTGGTGTTTTCATTTTAAATAAATATTTGATTGTGTGATTATTTGTTTCATTTTGGTGTGTTATTTGTATGATATACTGCATTGTTTTATTTTTATTTTAGATGAATATTGGATACAATTTCAAGTTGTTTTCACTTAAATTTTTCATCTAAAATATGATATATTTTGTAGTCGGTAAAAAAAATACATCTAAAAAAAAAAAGATTCCTGCATTGTGAGCTATATTATGTTCAAGTCTAGTGTAGGTTGCACAATTGATTGTATTGCATTCGTATCTCATTTGATTAATGTGGTTAGTGTTTTAGGACACACAGATGAATGTGACCATGAATCACACACAGCTGACAAACCTATGGGCACTTTAAGCATGTTTTTTGTGTTTGTTTAAAAGCTTATTCTGAATATTGTGTTGGCCCTGCGATGAAGTGGCTACTTGTCCAGGGTGTACACCGCCTTCCACCCGAATGCCACTGAGATAAGCTCCCGCACCCCTGCGACGCTGAACGGGACAAGCGGTAAAAAATGGATGGATGGATACCCTAGAAGTGTCTGAGACCTCTGAAAAAGGCCTACTTCTTTAGGACCACCCTTTCTACATATATAAAGATTTGTATTTACAACATGAATAATATATACATACTATAATGCAAATATCCATTAAATAAGCTTTTAGTTTTGTTTATTTGATTTTTTTGTTTGTAATTGTTTTTTAATCTTCGTTATTTACTTACAAGTTATGACCATATGTCTCTATCGATCTATCCAATTCCTCCTGCTTGTCCCTTTTGGGGTTGTGAGGGGTGCTGGAGCCTTGCACACACTTGTTATTTCATAAGTTGGCCAAAGGGGGCGCTTTTCAATTTCTGACACACACTTGTTATTTCACATGTTGACCAAAGGGGCCGCTTTTTAATTTTTTACACACACTTGTTATTTCACATGTTGGCCAAAGGGGGCGCTTTTTAATTTTTTACACACTTATTTCATATGTTGGCCAAAGGGGGGCACTTTTCAATTTCTTACACACACTTGTTATTTCATAAGTTGGTGAAAGGGGGGCGCTTTTCAATTTCTGACACACACTTGTTATTTCATAAGTTGGTCAAAGGGGGCGCTTTTCAATTTCTGACACACACTTGTTATTTCATATGTTGGCCAAAGGGGGCGCTTTTCAATTTCTTACACACACTTATTTCATATGTTGGCCAAATGGGGCGCTTTTCAATTTCTGACACACACTTGTTATTTCATATGTTGGCCAAAAGGGGCGCTTTTCAATTTCTGACACACACTTGTTATTTCACATGTTGAACAAAGCGGTCGAATTTTAAATTTTTACACACACTTGTTATTTCACATGTTGGCCAAAGGGGGCGCTTTTCAATTTTTTTTACACACACTTATTTCATATGTTGGCCAAAGGGGAGCGCTTTTCATTTTCTTACACACACTTGTTATTTCATAAGTTGGTCAAAGGGGACGCTTTTCAATTTCTGACACACACTTGTTATTTCATAAGTTGGCCAAAGGGGGCGCTTTTCAATTTCTGACACACACTTGTTATTTCATATGTTGGCCAAAGGGGACTCTTTTCAATTTCTTACACAAACTTGTTATTTCATATGTTGGCAAAAGGGGACGCTTTTTAATTTCTTACACACACTTATTTCATATGTTGGCCAAAGGGGGCGCTTTTAAATTTCTGACACACTTGTTATATAATATGTTGGCTAAAGGGGGCGCTTTTAAATTTCTTACACACACTTGTTATTTCATAAGTTGGTCAAAGGGGGCACTTTTCAATTTCTGACACACATTTGTTATTTCATATGTTGGCAAAAGGGGGGCGCTTTTCAATTTCTTACACACACTTATTTCATAAGTTGCCCACAGGGGGCACTTTTCAATTTCTGACACACACTTGTTATTTCATATGTTGGCAAAAAGGGGCGCTTTTCAATTTCTGACACACATTTGTTATTTCACATGTTGAACAAAGGGGGCGAATTTTAATTTTTTACACACACTTGTTATTTCACATGTTGGCCAAAGGGGGCGCTTTTCAATTTTTTTTACACACACTTATTTCATATGTTGGCCAAAGGGGAGCGCTTTTCAATTTCTTACACACACTTCTTACTTCATAAGTTGGTCAAAGGGGGCGCTTTTCAAATTCTGACACAAACTTGTTATTTCATATGTTGGCCAAAGGGGACGCTTTTCAATTTCTTACACACACTTGTTATTTCATATGTTGGCAAAAGGGGGGCGCTTTTTAATTTCTTACACACACTTATTTCATATGTTGGCCAAAGGGGTGCTTTTCAATTTCTTACACACACTTATTTCATATGTTGGCCGAAGGGGGCGCTTTTCAATTTGTGACACACACTTGTTATTTCATATGTTGGCCAAAAGGGGCGCTTTTCAATTTCTGACACACACTTATTTCACATGTTGAACAAAGGCGGCGAATTTCAATTATTTACACACATTCTTTATTTCACATGTTGGCCAAAGGGGGCGCTTTTCAATTTTTTTACACACACTTATTTCGTATGTTGGCCAAAGGGGGGCGCTTATCAATTTCTTACACACACTTGTTATTTCATAAGTTGGTCAAAGGGGGCGCTTTTCAATTTCTGACACATACTTGTTATTTCATAAGTTGGTCAATGGGGGCGCTTTTCAATTTCTGACACACACTTGTTATTTCATATGTTGGCCAAAGGGGATGCTTTTCTATTTCTTACATACACTTGTTATTTCATATGTTGGCAAAAGGGGGGCGCCAAAGGGGATGCTTTTCAATTTCTTACACACACTTGTTATTTCATATGTTGGCAAAATGGGGGCGCTTTTCAATTTCTTACACACACTTATTTCATATGTTAGCCAAAGGGGGCGCTTTTCAATTCCTTACACACACTTATTTCATATGTTGGCCAAAGGGGGCGCTTTTCAATTTCTGACACACTTGTTATTTCATATGTTGGCTAAAGGGGCACTTTTTAATTTCTTACACACACTTGTTATTTCATATGTTGGCCAACGGGGGCGCTTTTCAATTTCTGACACACACTTATTATTTCACATGATGACCAAAGGGGGCGCTTTTTAATTTTTTACACACACTTTTTATCTCACATGTTGGCCAAAGGGGGCGCTTTTCAATTTTTTACACACACTTATTTCATATGTTGCCCAAAGGGCGCACTTTTCAACTTCTAACACACACTTGTTATTTCATATGTTGGCCAAAGGGGGTGCTTTTCAATTTCCTACACACACTTGTTATTTCATATGTTGGCCAAAGGGGGCCCTTTTCAATTTCTTACACACACTTGTTATTTCATATGTTGGCCAAAGGGGGCGCTTTGCAATTTCTGACACACACTTGTTATTTCATATGTTGGTCAAAGGGGGCGCTTTTAAATTTCTTACACACACTTGTTATTTCATATGTTGGCCAAAGGGGGCACTTTTCAATTTCTTACACACACTTGTGATTTCATATGTCGGCCAAAAGGGGCACTTTTCAATTTCTTACACACACTTGTTATTTCATATGTTGGCCAAATGGGGCGCTTTTCAATTTCTTACACACATTTGTTATTTTATATGTTGGCCAAAGGGTGCGCTTTTGAATTTTCACACATACTTGTTTTTTCATATGTTGGCCAAAGGGGGCACTTTTCAATTTGTGACACACACTTGTTATTTCATTTGTTGGCCAAAGGGTGCGCTTTTCAATTTTCACACATACTTGTTTTTTCATATGTTGGCCAAAGGGGGGCGCTTTTCAATTTCTGACACACACTTGTTATTTCATATGTTGCCCAAAGAGGGCACTTTTCAACTCCTTACGCACACTTGTTATTTCATATGTTGGCCAAAGGGGGTGCTTTTCAATTTCCTACACACACTTGTTATTTCATATGTCGGCCGAACGGGGCACTTTTCAATTTTTTACACACACTTGTTATTTCATTTATTGGCCAAAGGGGGGCGCTTTTCAATTTCTTACACACACGTATATCAAATGTTGGCCAAAGGGGGCGCTTTTCAATTTCTGACACACACTTGTTATTTCATATGTTGGCCAAAGGGGGCGCTATTAAAATTTCTGACACACACTTGTTATTTCACATGTTGACCTAAGGGGGCGAATTTTAATTTTTTTACACACACTTTTTATCTCACATATTGGCCAAAGGGGGCGCTTTTCAATTTTTTACACACACTTATTTCATATGTTGGTCAAAGGGGGCGCTTTTCAATTTCTGACACACACTTGTTATTTTATATGTTGGCCAAAGGGGGCGCTTTTCAATTTCTGACACACACTTGTTATTTCATATGTTGGCAAAAGGGGGGCGCTTTTCAATTTCTTACACACACTTATTTCATATGTTGGCCAAAGGGGGCGCTTTTCAATTTCTGACACACTTGTTATTTCATATGTTGGCTAAAGGGGGCGCTTTTTAATTTCTTACACACACTTGTTATTTCATATGTTGGCCAAAGGGGGCGCTTTTCAATTTCTGACACACACTTATTATTTCACATGTTGACCAAAGGGGGCGCTTTTTAATTTTTTACACACACTTGTTATTTCATATGTTGGCCAAAGGGGGCGCTTTGCAATGTCTGACACACACTTGTTATTTCATATGTTGGTCAAAGGGGGCGCTTTTAAATTTCTTACACACACTTGTTATTTCATATGTTGGCCAAAGGGGGCGCTTTTCAATTTCTTACACACACTTGTGATTTCATATGTCGGCCAAAAGGGGCACTTTTCAATTTCTTACACACACTTGTTATTTCATATGTTGGCCAAATGGGGCGCTTTTCAATTTCTTACACACATTTGTTATTTTATATGTTGGCCAAAGGGTGCGATTTTCAATTTTCACACATACTTGTTTTTTCATATGTTGGCCAAAGGGGGCACTTTTCAATTTCTGACACACACTTGTTATTTGATTTGTTGGCCAAAAGGGGCACTTTTCAATTTCTGACACACTTGTTATATCATATGATGGCTAAAGGGGGCGCTTTTCAATTTCTGACACACCCTTGTTATTTCATATGTTGGCCAAAGGGGGCGCTATTAAAATTTCTGACACACACTTGTTATTTCACATGTTGACCAAAGGGGGCGAATTTTAATTTTCTACACACACTTTTTATCTCACATGTTGGCCAAAGGGGGCGCTTTTCAATTTTTTACACACACTTATTTCATATGTTGGTCAAAGGGGGCGCTTTTCAATTTCTGGCACACACTTGTTATTTTATATGTTGGCCAAAGGGGGCGCTTTTCAATTTCTGACACACACTTGTTATTTCATATGTTGGCAAGAGGGGGGCGCTTTTCAATTTCTTACACACACTTATTTCATATGTTGGCCAAAGGGGGCGCTTTTCAATTTCTGACACACTTGTTATTTCATATGTTGGCTAAAGGGGGCGCTTTTTAATTTCTTACACACACTTGTTATTTCATATGTTGGCCAAAGGGTCGCTTTTCAATTTCTGACACACACTTATTATTTCACATGTTGACCAAAGGGGGCGCTTTTTAATTTTTTACACACACTTATTTCATATGTTGCCCAAAGGGCGCACTTTTCAACTTCTTACACACACTTGTTATTTCATATGTTGGCCAAAGGGGGTGCTTTTAAATTTCCTACACACACTTGTTATTTCATATGTTGGCCAAAGGGGGCCCTTTTCAATTTCTTACACACACTTGTTATTTCATATGTTGGCCAAAGGGGGCGCTTTGCAATGTCTGACACACACTTGTTATTTCATATGTTGGTCAAAGGGGGCGCTTTTAAATTTCTTACACACACTTGTTATTTCATATGTTGGCCAAAGGGGGCGCTTTTATATTTCTTACACACACTTGTGATTTCATATGTCGGCCAAAAGGGGCACTTTTCAATTTCTTACACACACTTGTTATTTCAAATGTTGGCCAAATGGGGCGCTTTTCAATTTCTTACACACATTTGTTATTTTATATGTTGGCCAAAGGGTGCGCTTTTCAATTTTCACACATACTTGTTTTTTCATATGTTGGCCAAAGGGGGCACTTTTCAATTTCTGACACACACTTGTTATTTCATTTGTTGGCCAAAAGGGGCACTTTTCAATTTCTGACACACTTGTTATATCATATGATGGCTAAAGGGGGCGCTTTTCAATTTCTGACACACCCTTGTTATTTCATATGTTGGCCAAAGGGGGCGCTATTAAAATTTCTGACACACACGTGTTGCAAAGGGGGCGAATTTTAATTTTTTACACACACTTTTTATCTCACATGTTGGCCAAAGGGGGCGCTTTTCAATTTTTTACACACACTTATTTCATATGTTGGTCAAAGGGGGCGCTTTTCAATTTCTGGCACACACTTGTTATTTTATATGTTGGCCAAAGGGGGCGCTTTTCAATTTCTGACACACACTTGTTATTTCATATGTTGGCAAGATGGGGGCGCTTTTCAATTTCTTACACACACTTATTTCATATGTTGGCCAAAGGGGGCGCTTTTCAATTTCTGACACACTTGTTATTTCATATGTTGGCTAAAGAGGGCGCTTTTTAATTTCTTACACACACTTGATATTTCATATGTTGGCCAAAGGGTCGCTTTTCAATTTCTGACACACACTTATTATTTCACATGTTGACCAAAGGGGGCGCTTTTTAATTTTTTACACACACTTGTTATTTCATATGTTGGCCAAAGGGGGCGCTTTTCAATTTTTTACACACACTTATTTCATATGTTGCCCAAAGGGCGCACTTTTCAACTTCTTTCACACACTTGTTATTTCATATGTTGGCCAAAGGGGGTGCTTTTCAATTTCCTACACACACTTGTTATTTCATATGTTGGCAAAGGGGGCCCTTTTCTATTTCTTACACACACTTGTTATTTCATATGTTGGCCTAAGGGGGCGCTTTGCAATTTCTGACACACACTTGTTATTTCATATGTTGGTCAAAGGGGGCGCTTTTAAATTTCTTACACACACTTGTTATTTCATATGTTGCCCAAATGGGGCGCTTTTCAATTTCTTACACACATTTGTTATTTTATATGTTGGCCAAAGGGTGCGCTTTTCAATTTTCACACATACTTTGTTTTCATATGTTGGCCAAAGGGGGCACTTTTCAATTTGTGACACACACTTGTTATTTAATTTGTTGGCCAAAGGGTGCGCTTTTCAATTTTCACACATACTTGTTTTTTCATATGTTGGCCAAAGGGGGCACTTTTCAATTTCTGACACACACTTGTTATTTCATTTGTTGGCCAAAAGGGGCACTTTTCAATTTCTGACACACTGGTTATATCTTATGATGGCTAAAGGGGGCGCTTTTCAATTTCTTACACACATTTGTTATTTCACATGTTGGCCAAAGGGGGCGCTTTTCAATTTCTGACACACACTTGTTATTTCATATGTTGCCCAAAGAGGGCACTTTTCAACTTCTTACGCACACTTTTTATTTCATATGTTGGCCAAAGGGGGTGCTTTTCAATTTCCTACACACACTTGTTATTTCATATGTCGGCCAAAGGGGGCACTTTTCAATTTTTTACACACACTTGTTATTTCATATATTGGCCAAAGGGGGGCGCTTTTCAATTTCTTACACACACGTATTTCATATGTTGGCCAAAGGGGCGCTTTTCAATTTCTGACACACACTTGTTATTTCATATGTTGGCCAAAGGGGGCGCTATTAAAATTTCTGACACACACTTGTTATTTCACATGTTGACCAAAGGGGGCGAATTTTAATTTTTTACACACACTTTTTATTTCACATGTTGGCCAAAGGGGGCGCTTTTCAATTTTTTACACACACTTATTTCATATGTTGGTCAAAGGGGGCGCTTTTCAATTTCTGACACACACTTGTTATTTTATATGTTGGCCAAAGGGGGCGCTTTTCAATTTCTGACACACACTTGTTATTTCATATGTCGGCAAAAGGGGGGCGCTTTTCAATTTCTTACACACACTTATTTCATATGTTGGCCAAAGGGGGCGCTTTTCAATTTCTGACACACTTGTTATTTCATATGTTGGCTAAAGGGGGCGCTTTTTAATTTCTTACACACACTTGTTATTTCATATGTTAGCCAAAGGGGGCGCTTTTCAATTTCTGACACACACTTATTATTTCACATGTTGACCAAAGGGGGCGCTTTTTAATTTTTTACACACACTTGTTATTTCATATGTTGGCCAAAGGGGGCGCTTTTCAATTTTTTACACACACTTATTTCATAAGTTGCCCAAAGGGCGCACTTTTCAACTTCTTACACACACTTGTTATTTCATATGTTGGCCAGAGGGGGTGCTTTTCAATTTCCTACACACACTTGTTATTTGATATGTTGGCCAAAGGGGGCGCTTTGCAATGTCTGACACACACTTGTTATTTCATATGTTGGTCAAAGGGGGCGCTTTTAAATTTCTTACACACACTTGTTATTTCATATGTTGGCCAAAGGGGGCGCTTTTCAATTTCTTACACACACTTATGATTTCATATGTCGGCCAAAAGGGGCACTTTTCAATTTCTTACACACACTTGTTATTTCATATGTTGGCCAAATGGGGCGCTTTTCAATTTCTTACACACATTTGTTATTTTATATGTTGGCCAAAGGGTGCGCTTTTCAATTTTCACACATACTTGTTTTTTTCATATGTTGGCCAAAGGGGCCACTTTTCAATTTGTGACACACACTTGTTATTTCATTTGTTGGCCAAAGGGCGCGCTTTTCAATTTTCACACATACTTGTTTTTTCATATGTTGGCCAAAGGGGGCACTTTTCAATTTCTGACACACACTTGTTATTTCATTTGTTGGCCAATAGGGGCACTTTTCAATTTTTGACACATACTTGGTTTTTCATATGTTGGCCAAAGGGGGCGCTTTTCAATTTCTGACACACACTTGTTATTTCATATGTCGGCAAAAGGGGGGCGCTTTTCAATTTCTTACACACACTTATTTCATATGTTGGCCAAAGGGGGCGCTTTTGAATTTCTGACACACTTGTTATTTCATATGTTGGCTAAAGGGGGCGCTTTTTAATTTCTTACACACACTTGTTATTTCATATGTTAGCCAAAGGGGGCGCTTTTCAATTTCTGACACACACTTATTATTTCACATGTTGACCAAAGGGGGCGCTTTTTAATTTTTTACACACACTTGTTATTTCATATGTTGGCCAAAGGGGGCGCTTTTCAATTTTTTACACACACTTATTTCATAAGTTGCCCAAAGGGCGCACTTTTCAACTTCTTACACACACTTGTTATTTCATATGTTGGCCAGAGGGGGTGCTTTTCAATTTCCTACACACACTTGTTATTTCATATGTTGGCCAAAGGGGGCGCTTTGCAATGTCTGACACACACTTGTTATTTCATATGTTGGTCAAAGGGGGGCGCTTTTAAATTTCTTACACACACTTGTTATTTCATATGTTGGCCAAAGGGGGCGCTTTTCAATTTCTTACACACACTTATGATTTCATATGTCGGCCAAAAGGGGCACTTTTCAATTTCTTACACACACTTGTTATTTCATATGTTGGCCAAATGGGGCGCTTTTCAATTTCTTACACACATTTGTTATTTTATATGTTGGCCAAAGGGTGCGCTTTTCAATTTTCACACATACTTGTTTTTTTCATATGTTGGCCAAAGGGGCCACTTTTCAATTTGTGACACACACTTGTTATTTCATTTGTTGGCCAAAGGGCGCGCTTTTCAATTTTCACACATACTTGTTTTTTCATATGTTGGCCAAAGGGGGCACTTTTCAATTTCTGACACACACTTGTTATTTCATTTGTTGGCCAATAGGGGCACTTTTCAATTTTTGACACATACTTGGTTTTTCATATGTTGGCCAAAGGGGGCACTTTTCAATTTCTGACACATACTTGTTTTTTCATATCTTGGCCAAAGGGGGCGTTTTTTAACGTCCTACACACACTTGTTATTTCACATGTTGACCAGAGGGGGAACACTTTTAAAACCGACACACAGTCAATTTGAAAAAACCCTCCTTTTTGGAACCACCCTAATGTTGATCGATTTCACCACCAGAGGGTGCAAATGAGACATTCTCTATAAGATGCAATGCTTTTCCGGTGTTGGGACCATGATTTCGGTCCTAACTTGTTCACCGTTAGTGATATGGAAGGTACTTTTCCTTGTTGATGTCTCAAGAAGAGTAGAAATACAAGAACAAACACACACACTGTACATAAAGCTTGTCTCATAGGTCACAAACACACACATCTGATGGTGGTGAATGTGTCTTATGTGTATCTGTTTATCCACAACAGTGAGGACACAAAAGCAGGAAAATACAAAACAAAATACTTACACACACAATAAATTGTAAGAAGTACTGTCCTAGCAAAAATCATTGGAATATTATAAATTACTTTTTAACTTACTAACCTCGAGGAATGGGACAAACACAAAATATACTAAAAAAGCTGTGTCTGCCCCCTAGTGTTTACTTTGAAGCACCACAAGCTGGGGTATTTGAACTCAGGCCCTAGTCTTCATCCATCAGTATCATTTAAAATAAATTATATATGTATTTGAACTCAGGCTCTATACTTCATCCATCCATCAGTATCATTTAAAATAAATAAATACAAAATACAAAACAAAAAGTTACCTTGTGTGTACACGCACACAACGTGCTGCTGCTGTTGTGTCACCATGGTAACCACTGGACGGAATCTATAGGGGCAAAAAAACAACAACAAATGACACGTTTTGCTCACATATAACAGATTTATCAATATTATTAGAGATTAACAACTCATATCACTATTCGTTATTAACACTGCTTCTGTGGCATGTTATATTCAACCCCCCCAAAAAAGCGAGCGGCACTTTGTTTTGTCCCTCTTGGCTTTCCGTCGTGCCGAAGACAAGCTACCTCCGAGTAAGCGGACGCTAACACTTTGTATTCTAAACAGGAGAAAATAGTCTTTTTGTATAAACATCGCTGCTCTTCCCTACACGTGTTCCAGCTCGTTACTAAACAACGTGAGTCACTTTTAATCGTTTCGACCGCCGGTTGTTACTAGTTTGAGCGCTAAAAGGAGCCGGCATAGCTTCGCTGTTAGCACGGATGCTAAACTGTTGTCAATATGTCTGACTTTGCATGTAGGCCGTTAAACTTTTAACATGTACTTTCGTGACCTCGTTCAGCTGCTCCTCGTTTAAATTTACTTTCCTATTCTCTCTGTCGTCGACAGGTCGAGCCAGCCACCGCGACTTGTCCTCACCTAGCTGCTCCTTTCATCAGTTCCGGTTTCCTCCATGGCATCGACGGCCACCATCATGGTCCCCACCACCGCCTCACGCTTCGCCCTGCTCCAGATCGACTCAGACTCCGACTCGGACGTCTCGGAACCGGGGAAGACCGCCAGCAAATCCGGGCGCAACTCCTCTGGGAAGCCGCGTTCGGACAAGAGCGGGGGAGCCAAGACTCCCCAAGGGAACGAGAAGAAGAAAGACAAGAAGAAGAAGAAGAAGGAGCAGCAGCAGAGTGAAGCCCACGAGGTGAGGAGGAAAGTTCTAGAAACTGATATGGTAGATTTCTGATAAATCTTTATTTTAATTAGGGCTGGGCGATATGGCCTTTTTTTAATATCTCGATATTTTTAGGACATGTCACGATACACAATACATATCTCGATATTTTGCCTTAGCCTTGAATGAACACTTGATGCATATAATCACAGCAGTATGATGATTCTATGTGTCTCCATTAAAACATTCGTCTTCATACTGTATTAATATATGCTCATTTTAAACTTTCATGCAGAGATGAATACCACAACTAAGTAAATTGACCAAAACTGTATTTATTAAACAGTTATTAAGTAGTGGTGCAAACATTCATGTCATTTCAAAACAGAAAGTGCAAAATTGTCAGAGACATTTTAAAACAAGCTATTAGTGCACTTTTGTGCATGATGTCACTAAGATGACATATCAAAACAACACTAAATTAATGTGCACTTTTTCTACAGAACACCACCACAATAGTTTAAAACAAATAAAGTGCACATTTGTGCAAGATGTCACACAAGATATTTCAATAACTGTCAAATGAAAACGGGCTGCATAATAGGAAATCAAATAGTGTATGTCCTTTGCTATGTGGTAGGTTCCCGCGGACGTTAACTCCTTTTGTTGACTATTTTTTTTCATACGGTGTTGATCTGGAAATGGTTAACTCTGCATTTTGTTGGTGTGGCACCGAACGGAGATGTTGACATGCAGGGAGGGTTTCAAGCACTCTTCATTCTCTAGCGGGTGACTTTTCAAATGATGCTACATATTAGCAGTAATGCTACTTTTTGTAGAAACACTTTTGCCCCACTTGACAAATAATGGTTGTCTGTTCAACATATTCCCACTTAAGGCCAAACCACCGCCAGACGATGGACCTCCTGCTGTTTTTCTTGGGAATTAATTCTTCTTTCAATTGTTACCAGATTCGCACCTTCTTTCGCTCGTATTACCACTCGCACCGCAGCTAACGTTACCCTTGCGGCTACCTCTCTGCTCCGCAAGGGCGTATACGTATGTGACGTATGTAAGAAGGTGCGCTTGTTTTATCTCTCTGTGAGAAGGAGAGACAAGAAAGATAAAAGCCTGTAGTGTAATGCCCGCAGCTAAAAGCAACTGTTTGACAATGTGTACTCGAATATCACAATATAGTAATTTTCTATATCGCACAGAAACAAACACGAGAAATATCGAGTATATTGATATATCGCCCAGCCCTATCATGATGATGTTTTAGAATGGGCTAGAATAGAATGCGGAAACAAGGTGGAACAGGGGCTAGTGCATGTGCCTTACAATACGAAGGTCCTGAGTTGTCCTGGGTTCAATCCCGGGCTCGGGATCTTTCTGTGTAGAGTTTGCATGTTCTCCCCGTTCTCCCCGGGTACTCCGGCTTCCTCCCACCTCAAAAGACATGCACCTGGGGATAGGTTGATTGGCAACACTAAATTGGCCCTAGTGTGTGAGTGTGAGTGTTGTCTATCTGTGTTGGCCCTGCGATGAGGTGGCGACTTGTCCAGGGTGTACCCCGCCCTCCGCCCGAATGCAGCTGAGATAAGCTCCAGCACCCCCTGCGACGCCAAAAGGGACAAGCAGTAGAAAATGGATGGATGGAAGAATAGAATGCCTTTTATTGTCACTACACACAGGTACAATGAGATTAAAAGCCACTCCAGTATCAGTGCGACAGTCTATAAACATGCAAATCCTAGGAAGGAAAGAAAATAAAAATAGTGTAAAAGGAGGTAAGGTGCACACTCCAGTCCTGAGAACGACTGTTCTGAATGTGTTGTTTAAATATTATACTATATACATATATATGTGTATATATATATATATATATATATATATATATATATATATATATATATATATGTATATATATGTATATATATGTATATATATATATATATATATGTATATATATATATATATATATATATATATATATAGAAGCATTCAGACTGTGGGTGTAAAGTAAAATTAGCACACAGAGAGGTGCTAAGCTATAAAATCAGTGCTTATGAGAGTTTACCGTGGTTATGGCTTTAGGGAAAAAACTGTTCTTGAGTCTTAGACCTGATGACCCTGTATCGCCTTCCTGAGGGCAGCAGGTCAAAGCCAGGGTGGGAGCTGTTCTTGATTAAGTTGGTAGCTCTGCTGAGGCAGCAGGAGGTGTAAATGTCTGTCAGGGAGGGCAGCCGATGATCCGCTGTCCTGCCTTTACCACTCTCTGGAGCCTATCCTTGTCTGCAACGGTGCCGCTGCCGTACCATGCTGTGATGCAGAATGTCAGCAGACTCTCAATCAATGAGCGGTAGAAGGTCAGCCGCAACCTTCATAAAGCAAACATTGAATCTGTCATCCGTTATGGCTCCAAATCTGAGGCCATGGTTCTCAGCACAAAAACCGATGGTTTGTACAGTCCAGGTAGATAACGAGACTCTGTCCAAGGTGGAGGAGTTGAAGTATCTCAAGGTCTTGTTCACGAGTTAGGGAAAGATGGAGAAGGAAATCAGCCGTAGAGTCGGGGCAGTATTGCAGTCTCTCTGCCCCGCGAAACGGGAGCTGAGCCAGAAGGCAAAGTTCTCAGTCTACCGAGCTATCTACATTCCTACTCTCACCTATGGTCATGAAGTGTGGGTCATGATTGAAAGAATAAGATTGCGGATACAAGCGGCCGAAATGAGTTTCCTCAGAAGGGTGGCTGGCATCTTCCTTAGAGATGGGGTGAGAAGTTCAGTCGCCCGAGAGAGATTCGGAGTAGAGTCGCTGCTCCTTCGCTTGGAGAGGAGCCATCTTAGGTAGTTTAGGCATCACAAGCATCTCTCTAACGATGTCCTCGTTGCACTTCCCACTGGGAGGATTCCCCGGGGCAGGCCAAGGATCAGATGGGGGTGGGGGGTTACAGCTCCTCTTTGGCCTGGGGATGCTTTGGGGTCCCCCAGGAGGAAGTTGCTAATGTTGTTCTGGAGAGGGAAGTCTGGGGGTCTCTGCTGGAGCTGTTGTCCCCGTGTCTCGATTCCGGATAAGCGGTTGAAGACGGATTGATGGATCTGTTATGGCATCTACACATGGTTTGGAAATCTGTCTGTCAAACTCAACACCAAACTTCAAAACTTCATCAAGAGGGCTGGTAAAATAATTTCTTGTTCCCATCAAGAAATATTCGACAAGACTGTGAGGAAGCCGGGTCTTAAAATCACCCGTGACCCACACCACATACTTCATGGTGAAATTGTGGTGATGCCAAATGGTAAACGGTAGGGGTGTAACAGTACACAAAAATTTCGGTTTAGTACGTACCTCGGTTTAGTGGTCACGGTTCGGTTCATTTTCGGTACAGTAAGAAAACAAAAAAATATACATTTTTTTGGTTATTTACCAAATTTGTAAACAATGGCATAACATACATATACACACAGGGTCCATTGCCCAGGTTAATGTGGTCAACATATATACAATAAAATATAAATAAGGCTCAGAATGGTTTCTTAACAAAACCTTTCTACATATAAAGTGCTTTGTTTGATTGATTGATTGAGACTTTTATTAGTAGATTGCACAGTACAGTACATATTATGTACAATTGACCACTGAATGAAAACACCCCAAGAAATATTTAAACTTGTTTAAGTCGGGGTCCATGTTCATCAACACCCCCCCCCAGCCTGCCTAACTTGGCAGTAAGAAGATATATGGGCTTATTGTTCTTCCACCATAGAAGTGGGTCAAAATTAGTTTTTAATGCAATACAGCAGCGTTTTTCAAAGTTTGGGGCGCGCCCCACTGGTGGGGAATAGAGACATGACAGGTGGGGCGCGAGAAACGGGAGGAAATTCCACTTAAATTTTTTTTTTTTTTCTTATATATTTTTTTTTACAACCCTGTTTTCTATACAAACAGTATAGAAACTTTGTGATTCTGTCTGTGAAATCCGCTATATAAATTAATATAAATTACTTATTTTTTCTGTAGGCTTTAAATTTCTAGGTAGGAGCGAAAGTTTGACAGACGCAACAGTAACTAATGGGGGCGGGGCTGAGCGGAACAAACTTTCGCACGGATGGGTAGCAAGCTAATTTGTGGACCACAATTACACAAAATGGATACATTGGCTTCATATAGAGTTGTATACAGAATTGCTCAATGCAAAAAAGCACACACAATTGCTGAGCAGCTGATTCTCCCCGCTGCAATAGACAAGGTGTCAGTCATGCTTGACGAGACAAGCGCAGCAAAATTAAAAGCTGTCCCACTGTCAAGCGACACAGTTGCGAGACGTGTATGCAACATTGCAAGTGATCTTGAGGAACAACTCCTAGATCAGGGGTCGGCAACCGCGGCTCCGGAGCTGCATGCGACTCTTTGATCACTCTGATGTGGCTCAGCTTGTCACGGCCAGCTCAGCTTGTCATCCTGTTTGTCAAACCTCGGGACAGGCCCACGGCCACGCGCGTTGCGACTGCTGCAGGACGAAGACACGTGGGTGTCCAAGTTAAAGCGCCTGACAGCGCACCTTGAAGATGTTTCACGTCAGAAGGCCGTTCTTGCTCAGAATCACAAATAGTGTGATATTGAAAACCTCCCCAAACCCGACAAACTTGTGTTCGAAACTTGGAACGCTATCCCCGACTTTTATGTGAACATGAAAAAGTATGCACTTTGAGTCCTGTCGATCTTTGGATCCACATATGCATGTGAGCAGGTGTTCCCCAACATGAACTTTATTAAAAACAAACATGGCACACGCCTCACAGATGAGAGTTTACAATCCTGTGTGAAGATAAAGGTGACGTCATACAGCCTCGATGTGGAGACGCTGTGCTCTGCGATTCAGGAACAGAAATCACATTGACCAATTATGATCAATATTTTAATTTCCTATAATTTTGCATATATTCACATTTTTTAATTATTCAGTGAAATAGACATTTTACGGCATTTTTGGTTCTCTGCCAATTACTTATTTAAGTTTGGCGGGGTTTTTTTTCATTACTACAAAGAGGACTTAAATAGACATTAAGTATTTTACTTAACCTTCAACCTGACGTCTTTTTCGGAGTTAAAACGTTTTGTTGCATGCAGACATTTTATTTAATTTTTTCTGCAGTCGTTCATTGATTTCATAAACGTAACCCATCATAGGTTGTTCATACATAGCACAAAGCAAAAAGAAACTTCATATGCAGTGTTATTTCATTTTTTATTTTATTTTATTTTGTAATTGTTTTGTCCTGTCCAGCTTCCCAGGCAAATCATATAGTTGATGTAGATGCCTATATCTGCTGTTCACATTTACTTTACAGAAGAGAAGTGTAGGATACTTCTCTTGTTGCCTTATTTAAATTTGACTTTACTAAATTTATTTATATTATCATTTGGTGCAGCCGGGCTGGAGCAGCAAGGGATAGAAAGAGAAAAAAAGGAAGACAGGGGAAAATTGTGGGAATCAGAGGGGGATTTGACAGTGTTATTTCATTTTAAATTTCAAAATAGTTTTGTGGCTTCCATTGTTTTCTTTAATTTGTCAAATGGGTCAAAATGGCTCTTTGAGTGGTAAAGGTTGCGACCCCTGTCTTAGACAAATTAAAATAAAGTCGTTTTGCTTTACAAGTAGATGAAGCTACTGACAGCAATAAAGACTGCCTGTTCATCGCGTACGTCCGCTTTGTGAATGGCAAGTCACTGTGCGAGGATTTACTGTTTTGCAAATACAATAAAAAATAGAGCCACTGCTGATGAGCTGTTCAAGATAATAGACAGTTTCCTCAAAGAACACAACCTTAAATGGGAAAACTGCGTGGGCTTTTGCTCTGATGGCACACAGACCATGGCAGGGTCAAGAAACGGGCAGCAGGCCTCTAATAAAGAGGGTTACGCCAAATGCGCATTGGACACACTGCGTCATTCACCGGGAAGCACTCGCGTCAATGCAGCTCAGCCCCGAACTCAATGAGGTTTTAACAGATGTTGTGAGCGCGGTAAATTTTATCAAAACACGAAAAAGTGACACTTTTAATTTATTTATTATGGAACTTGATGCAAGTTATTTGATTTATTATTGAACTTGATGCAAGTTATTTGATTTATTATTGAACTTGATGCAAGTTATAACACTTTTGTTTTATTTATTATTGAACTTGATGCAAATTATTTGATTTATTATTGAACTTGATGCAAGTTATAACACTTTTATTTGATTTATTATTGAACTTGATGCAAGTCATAACACTTTTGTTTTATTTATTATTGAATTTGATGCAAGTTATTTGATTTATTATTGAACTTGATGCAAGTTATTTAATTTATTATTGAATTTGATGCAAGTTATTTGATTTATTATTGAACTTGATGCAAGTTATAACACTTTTATTTGATTTATTATTGAACTTGATGCAAGTTATAACACTTTTGTTTTATTTATTATTGAACTTGATGCAAGTTATTTTATTTATTATTGAACTTGATGTTATTTTATGTTATTGAGTTTGAGTGTATACAACTTGATGTTACTTGATGTTCAATACATTTGAAAATGTTGAGCTAAGCATTAGCGTTCTGTTGGGGTGATGGGGGCAGGTGGGGCTTGAAAACTCCCCCTTGTCCAAAGTGGGGGATGACAAAAAAAGTTTGAGAACCACTGCAATACAGCAACCCCCTGCGACCCCGAACGGGACAAGTGGTAGTAAATGGATGGACGGATGGTCTTAAATCTGCTTCTATAAAAACATTTGTTATTGCTTCAGCCCTGCCTGACTCTCCGAGGAGAGGCTGCTTGAATGCGGTGGTGACGCTTCAGAGGAGTTAGCATGTTTGATGTGTTGGCAGAAATGTACCTTACTGCTGCTCAACAATGTCGTCAAACCTCCGTCCTCCATTGTTGTATCGCACTGCGCAGTCAAAGTGTTCCCAAACGGGAGATGTTAACGAGGCAGGAGGATCTTCAGCTCTGGCTTTTGCATGTTGTCCTAGCCCGGTTGCTGCTAGCCTGCCGTGTGTTGTGCTTCGCTCTGCATTGTTTATACAACCTGCGGTGCACTACCTAATATGTCCGTGTGGAAACTCGTTCGGTACACCTCCGAACCGAACCGAAACCCCCGTACCGAAATGGTTCAATACAAATACACGTAACGTTACACCCCAACTAAACGGTAGACAACAGCAACATACAAACTCAACAGGTATAGATTTTCCTTTGTCCCACTAGCAATCAAAGCACTTAACTACAGAAAACTACTGTAATAACTGGATGCAATAATAAGGACTGCAATATTGGGATAGGGCAATACGGGAGGTGTGCAACTGATATACCTGCAGACTGTTCACTGTCGTCACTGTATTGTCGGATGAACTGTATGTATGTATGTATGTATGTATACATGTGTGTAAAACGTTGTCTTGATGTCCCAAGACAAATTTCTCGGAGACAATAAAGCTAATTATTATTATTAGTAGTAGTATTAGTATTATTGGGTTTTTTTTCTAGCTACGCAATCTGGCCTTCAAGAAGATCCCACAGAAGTCCCAAGGCCCACCCCTGTCGATGTCCTTGTCAGGAATCGCCACCGAGCTCCTCAGTCCCTCACCGGTGGACCAAGGCAGTGTTCCGTCACAGGGCTGGCAACAGTGGAAGCAACGAGACGAGCAGGTAAGATGCTTCCACTTTAAGTACTTTTGATGAAGTGCAGGTGCATTTTCTAAACATGTTCCCCTCCTCACCCCACCCCAGATCACCAGTGAGCTTTACGAGGCCGACTTGGAAAAGGCCTTGATTCTAAGCAAGCTGGAGTTCGAGCAACAAAAAAAACAGGTACAACTATTAACAAGCACATTCTTTAACATTTCACAACAGTGGAACCTTGAATGGTCTGGTTAGGAATCAATTTTCCTGTAGGAAAATTTAAAAATACTAATAATCTGCCCCAGGGTCAGACGATCACTATCTTAACATTCATACATGTCATAAGTACCGTATTTTCCGGTCCATAGGGCGCACTGTTAATGAATGGTCTCTTTTTTCATATATAAAGCCCATCGGATAATAGGGCGCATTAAAGGAGTCATATTATTTTCTTTTTTTTCTAAATGTAAAACACTTCCTTGTGGTCTCCATAACATGTAATGGTGGGTCTTTGGTCAAAATGTTGCATAGATGATGTTTTACAGATTCTCTCTAAGCCGCTTTCTGACAGCCGCTTCAGGATGCGCTGTTTTGTGGGCGGTCTTATTTACGTGGCTCACCTTCGGCAGCGTCTTCTCCTCGTCATCTTTGTTGTAGTGGTTTAGCGTGCAAGAACGGGAGTGGAAGTGTCAAAAGATGGCGCTAACTGTTTTAATGACATTCAGACTTTACTTAAAGCAATAACGGAGCAGCATTTCCTCATCCGTAGCTCACTAGTGCAACAACGCGGGAAATGTGTCCTGTGAAAAAACGTCTGACTGGAACTCTATGATAACTAAAGTTCCTTAGGTGAATAATGTAAACACACTACGCTGGTATGTTTTAGCGCCTTCATGGCCAGTTTACTGACAGATATAAATAAGAACTTTACACTACTTTATATTGGAAATGGCAACAGCAAAGGATGAATGTCCCATAACAAAAATATAGAGAAAAAGAAGAAGTTAATCGACAACGTCGTAAACACAGACTATAAAGGCGGATACACACATTTTTTCAGGACTTATGTAGATCCCAAATACAGAAAAACTTATTCGAGTGTTACCATTTTGTGGTCAATTGTACGGAATATGTACTGTACTGTGCAATCTAATAATAAAATAATAATACAATTGTGTATATAAAAAGACTCCACTTTGTGCTGCACGATATAATTGATGTGAATATGGCCGAGGATAAAGCTTTTAATACTACTGCCATATCGTGATAATTTACGTCGAGACATTTTAGCTGTGTCCCGCATATTTGACAGTGACAAGCGAAGGAATGCATCCTCAGCGCAATGTAGCGTCTAGTGGTTAATGTCCCTCCACAGTGCAGCTTCTAAATCACGGCTAATAAACTGTGTTTCTTACAAGTCACTGGAGGATGAATAATAGCTAAACATGTTACACCACACACCGTAGGAGGATACAAAAAAGCATAGCAAAACGGTACGTTTGACGTCTTCAAGATAAACGCGGTGGGCGAATTGATACAAAGACAGTAACGATTCCAATTATAGATCAGTATAATGTTGATTCTACATTGATTAGATCGATATTTGTTGTTATCACAAAGTAGTTTGTTGTTTTTTTTATTGTTTACAATAACGCAGTGGAAGAGTGGAAGTGCGCAACCCGAGATTCCCTGGTTCAATCCCCACCTTGTACCAACCTTGTCACGTCCGTTGTGTCCTGAACAAGACACTTCACCCTTGCTCCTGATGGGTGCTGGTTAGCGCCTTGCATGGCAGCTCCCTCCATCAGTGTGTGAATGGGTAAATGTGGAAGTAGTGTGTAAGCGCTTTGAATACCTTGTGGGTAGAAAAGCGCTATACAGGTACAACCCATTTATTATTTATTTATTTATAAAAGAACCAATAGTTGTTTTCACTTAGTTATTTTGCACTATTGACTATTATAAATGTTGTTTGTAATAAAAAGAAATAGGGAGATAATTGAAATGTTAATTGATGTTTTTGTTTTGTTTGGATTACAGTTGTGATATAAACATTTTATTATTTGATGATCATGAAAATGTTAAGTATGAACATTGGTTTGACCAATACTGCCCCTGAAACTACTTTTTGGCTCAAAACCCAAATTTGAAGTATCACCCAAAACTAATGTAAAGGATTGAAACAGAATAACAAGCGTTTGTACATTTTAACAGAAATAGATTGAAGCAGTTTACAACAGAAAGTAAGCAGATATCAACCGTAAATTATCAAGTAGATTAATATTTGTTTTGAGGAGAGAATAATACAACCAAAAATGACACGATATGTTTCGCAAACGTCAACAGCTAAATAAGGAGCCTTTATAACCCGTTTTGAAAGCGATCTATTTTCAATTATATGCCAAATAATATATTTATCACAATATATATTGTGATATAGATTTTAGGTAATATTACCCATCACTAAATCCACTGTTCTTATAAATGGGTTCTCCTCTATTAAAAAAAATGGTCCAAATGGGTTTCAGCAGAGCAGCAACAACAACACGTCCTCGCCAAAGTCTAGAGGTGGCAAAGAGGGCGGAGGCAAGAAGGACAAAAAGAAGAGTCTGCAGACCAAAGACAAAAAGACGGTTTCTCTGCAGGACTTCCAGGCTGAAGGCAGCGGAGGTAAGAAGGTTTCAAAACCAGACTGACACTATAACTGTAAAGATTTACATTCTTGCGCTTTTTCAGATTCTTTGAGTCGAAGACAAGAGAAAGAGGTTAGCATTAGTGTATGTCATTTAGCAGTACTCAAAGGTTGTCTACACTGTTGACGTATCACCCCACACCTTCACCAGGAAGCCCCGTCAGCTCTGGGACTGGGACAGGAGGAGCGTTTTTTTAACAAACTGACAGACGACGTGACTCGAATAATCCAACGGGAGAAGAGGCGAGAGCAATACAGTGGCGGACACGAGGGGGATGCCTCGGCAGAACACGAGCCGGTAAATTTGACTCATGATATGAAGTGGAAGTTCTTAAAGGTGTTTCTGGACCTCCACTTTGTTTTGGTGTTAGAAAAATACTCTTGCACTACATCTAGGGTTTGGTGATATATCGAGTTTGTAGCCGCACAATTAAGTAAAGTAAATGCATTTTTAATTTTTAGATCATGTGATTTGCCTGAGCGGCAAGGAGACTCTGAAAATAACAAGCAACAAGCGGTAGAAAATGGATTGGAAAGGACAGATAAAAAAAAAAAAATGTAACTTGGGACTTCCCGTGGGCCAGGTCTCGAACGCTGGCCGTAGTTAGGGGAACCCTGCTTAGCGCAAACCACAGAACCGTACGTGTGTTTCCATTAGATCGTAGA
The DNA here is from genome assembly GCF_033978795.1 of Nerophis ophidion. Lineage (NCBI taxonomy): Eukaryota > Metazoa > Chordata > Actinopteri > Syngnathiformes > Syngnathidae > Nerophis > Nerophis ophidion. The sequence continues at coordinate 35,126,920 of NC_084611.1, forward strand.
CTGGGAATTAAAAAGTGCCTGCCTGCAAATTTATTTTCATCTGAGATTGATACATGTTGTATTATTTGCACAGCTATGTTATTTATTTTATGTAGAAATAATATTTTCCTATTTTATTTGTTATGTATTTCTGTGCTAACTAAACACTTTATTTTCTGTGCTGTAAATCATACTCGCCAATCTTGAGACCTTTGAATTCTGGAGATGGGGGCGGTGTGTATATTGTAGGGTCCCGGAAGAGTTAGTGCTGCAAGGGGTTCTGGGTATTTGTTCTGTTGTGTTTATGTTGTGTTACGGTGCAGATGTTTTTCCCAAAATGTGTTTGTCATTCTTGTTAGGTGTGGGTTCACAGTGTGGCGCATATTTGTAACAGTGTTAAAGTTGTTTATACGGCCACCCTCAGTGTGACCTGTATGGCTGTTGACCAACTATGCTTGCATTCACTGTGTGTGTAATAGCCGCATATATTATGTGACTGGGCCGGCACGCTGTTTCTACGGAGGAAAACCGGACGTGACGACAGGTTGTAGAGGACGCTAAAGGCAGTGCCTTTAAGGCACGCCCCAAATATTGTTGTTCGGGTGGAAATCAAGAGAAATTCGGGAGAATGGTTGCTACCGGAGATTTTTGGGAGGGGCACTGAAATTCTGGAATCTCCTGGTAAAATCGGGAGGGTTGGCAAGTATGCTGTAAATATCCATCTTGACTCAGTGGGTTAATAAAAGTGCCACTGACTGTTTACAGTACAGTTGTTATTCACTTCAATTTCAGTGAATATCGCTGAAATTGATATTATATTTTTGCCGAAAAACATATCAAGATATATATTGAATATAGAGTTTAAGCAAAAATATATCAAGATGTACATTTTCGTTCATTTTGGGCCTAAATTAAGCCTTTTCAAACAAACATGGCTAAATTAATTCCGAAAATATCAGGACTACAGTAGTATTGGCCAATAGAGGAGACCAAGCCAATCAGATGACACGGTTGAGTATCGTGACCACTGGCTCAGCCTCACGCAGCAACACTTTATTCTACTACAAGAGTGTAAAGGTGACTCGGTGTTATTTCATGTCTAGAGTGTTCTCATAATGTTGAAAAATGGATTTGGAAGGTACTAAGTACACCATTTAACGCTCTAGCCAAGAACATATTTGATTCATAAATATAAATATTAGGTGTCAAAATAATTGATTTTTAAATGAATCCAATTCTTACTTGTAGCTATTTTTAATCAACCAGCGCCCCCCGCCACCCCAAAGGGAATAAGCGGTAGAAAATTGTTTTTTTTATTTTTAAATATGTCCTGTCCAGCCACTCAGGCAAATCATATTGTTTATGTAGATGCCCATATCTTCTGTATGGATTTACTTGAAAAAAAAAAAGGAAAAGAAATGTTGGACACTACTCTTGCTGTCTTATTTGTATTGGACTTTATTAAATGTACGGGGTAGATGTTTTTTTTAAACAAAACCAGTTTTCTTGAAAGTAATATAGAAATTTCAGCGCTGTTATTAATTTTATGGAGGAATGTAGATAATGATAGAACTGGCGCGCAATGTTATTAAAAATTTATTGATTTTGAATCAAGAAAATGTTTTTTAATTGATTCCGAATCTAATCAATACCCCCCCAAGAATCAAATTGTATCGTGTGGTGCCAAAAAATTCACAGCCTTAATAAATATATAAATATAAATTAATTTATTTTTCCAGACCAGATGAACAGCGATAAACGAGGGATTACTCAAATAGAACAATGTAAATAAAGTAAATTAGTTTGTTCCAGGGTAAAACTACTGGCCATCATTAGACCTAGGCTCAATTATATTGTAAGTAGCATTTTAACATTTGTGTAGAAGTGTAAAAATAGGTTTAAGTGTTGTGCTTAAAAAGTAAAATACTCACTCTTTTAGACATCAGACGCAGAGCATTTCTGGAAGTGGAGCGAGGGAGGTTTGCTGAAGGTGTTCCTGTCATGCAAGTGTAAGAAGAAGTTAGCCACTTTTGAGTAAAACCTTTTTTCTACAAATTGTGCACTCACCTTTAACAGTGAAACAGACGTTGTGCCCATAAGCTGAGTCTCTTCTGCTCAAATTTTATTATATTGTCAACTTGGCCATTTTTGTAAATGAGTAGTCCTGACAGAGACTTTGTTGCGCTGCTTTCCTTCATTGCAATGTGTCCTCTTCTGTTCTACGGTTGTCACGTTTTCCTTTTATCTTTTGTATCATCAGAAAATAAAAGCATGACAGTTGCAGATAACTTTTGACGCTTTGTGGGCCCATTTTGGTCATATTCCAACATAATCATCCCTCCATGTTCCCTTGCTAGGACCCTCGAGCGGAGCAGCTGAAGTACGAGCTGGAGAAGAAGGACAAAGAGATCCAGGAGCTAAAGAAGACCATCACACAGTGGGAGGTCCGATCTTTTAACGTTCCTTAAATGTTATAATGTTATACTAGGTGTGTGGGCTAAGTATAAATGGCCATGAACATCCGTGGTTATAGGCAACGTCCTAATGTTCAGTTTAGTTTCAGTTTATTTCGAACATGCATACGATGCAATGTAATGCATCACACATTTCCAGTTGTTTCATTACAGCACGTCCGAAGGGTAGTCGGAAGAAACAGAAATACTTGCCAATCTTGAGATTCGATAGTTTATTTAATCCTACCCCTTTTCATACCACAACAATTTTATCCCATTTCCTTTTTCTCTGTAACAGAACAGTGAACAAAATAAAAATATACCTTAGTAAGCAAACAAATATTAAATACATAAATAATCTGTCTCAATAAAAAATAATAATTAAAAGATAGGACTGGGTGATATATCGATATACTCAATATACCGCGGGTTTGTCTCTGTGCGATATAGAAAATGACTATATTGTGATATTCGAGTATACGTTCTCACGCAGTTGCTTTTAACTGCGGGCATTACACTGCATGCGTTTCCAACTCTTTTTGGTCTCTCCTCTCAGAGACATAAAACAAGCGCACCTTCTTACACACGTCACATGCTCCCGCAGAGCAGAGAGGTAAGGACATGGTAACGTTAGCTGTGATGCTAACGGTGGTACTACGAGAGAGAGAAGGTGTGAATCTGGTAACAAATTGAGGAAGAATTAATTCCCAAGAAAAACAGCACGGGGTGCATCCTCCGGCGGTGGTTTGGCTTCAAGCGGGAATATGTTCAACATTTATGCGGCAAAAGCGTTGCTACAAAAAGTAGCAGCACTGCTAATATGTTGCATCGTTTCAAAATTCACCCGTTAGAGAATGAGGAGTGCTTTAAAATCTGCATTTCGACATCTCCGACCGGTGCCACACCACCAAAATGCCGACGCAACTATATCCAGATCAACACTGTATGGAAGATGACGTCCGCAGGAACCTATTACGCAGCTCGTTTTTATTTGACACTTATTGAAATATCTTGTGTGACATCATGCACAAAAGTGCACTTTATTTGTTTTAAGCTATTGTATTGGCGTTCTGTACAATAAGTACACTTTAATTTAGTGTTGTTTTGATATGTCATCTTAGTGACATCTTACACAAAAGTGCACAAATACCTTGTTTTAAAATGTCTCTTGACAATATTGCACTTTGTTTTGAAATGACGTGAATGTCTTAATAACTGTTTAATACAGTAAATTGACTTAGTTGTAATTTCCCTCTCTGCATGTAAGGTTAAAATGAGCATATATTAATGCAGTATGAAAAAGAAAGTTTTAATGTAGACACATAAAATCATCACACTGGTGTGACTATATGCATCAAGTGTTCATTCAAGGCTAAGGCAAAATATCGAGAGATATATAGCGTGCATTGTGACATGGCCTAAAAATATTGAGATATTAAAAAAAGGCCATATCGCCCAGCCCTACTTCAAGATGTTCATCATAATTCTTGTTCTGTGTACTATGTGAACACTTATAGTTTGAACAGTTTCTTAAACTGAATCATATTGGTGCTTTGTTTGATTTCTTTGCTTAATCCATGCCATAGTTTAATTCCACATACTGATATACTGAAGGTTTTAAGTGTTGTACAAGCATACACGTTTTTAATTTTCCTTTAAGGTTCTATTTCTCCTCTTTTGTTGAGAAGAATTGTTGAACATTCTTGGGTCGCAAGTTATAGTTATAGCTTGCTTTATACATAACTGTAGCTGTCCGTTTTTATTATAGGTGTTTGACGCGTGATAAGCATTCTGCAGCTCAATCTACTTCTGCACGCGCTTTAAAAAAATGTCTGTCACGCTACTCAGATGTTGGCGTTCTGCTTGTGGTACTGTTGTTTACTAGAGGTGTAACGGTACGTGTATTTGTATTGAACCATTTCGGGACGGGGGTTTCGGTTTGGTTCGGAGGTGTACCGAATGAGTACACATGCTAGCAGCGACCGGGCTAGAACAACATGTAAAAGCCAGAGCTGGAAGACCCTCCTGCCCCGTTAAGATCTCCTGTTTGGGAACACTTTGGCTGCGCGATACAACAATGGAGGACGGAGGTTTGCCGACATTGTTCAGCAGCTGCTTCTGACAACACGTCAAACATGTGTTGCACATTTGCTGCTTCCGGCTCCCAGACCGTAGTCGAGGAGCGCAGGGGAGACACTCCTCCAGGGCTGATGTATCCTCGGGGGTAACACCCTTCACTCTACCCGGCAGTGGGTCTTCACAGCTCCGGACTCCAGGGTAAATGAAGAGTTCGGCGATTAGTTGCAAATCGTGGCTTTATTGAGGTCTTGCACACAGCCAATCCAACAAAACACTAGCCACTCCCCATACTCACGCTACCGCTCCCTTACCTCGCTCGCCTACATACTCACCTCACATGCTGTCACATATTAACGGGCCACATATACACATAAGCTCCTTCATAACACATGCTAACCAATTTGAAGCGTCACCACCGCATTCAAGCAGCCTTTCCTCGGCGAGTCAGGCAGAGCTAAAGCAATAACAAATGTTTTTATAGATGCAGTTTTAAGTCCATATTGCATTAAAAACTAGATTTTGACCCACTTCTATGGTGGAAGAACAATGAGCCCATATATCCTCTTACTGCCAAGTTAGCCAGGTTGGGGGGGGAAAAGAAAGGTTACTCTGAGGCTGAGTTGACTTGAAACTGTTTAATGATGCATTTTTTATATGTAGAAGAAAAGTTATTTTATTTAATCCGAGCAACAACTTGAGGCAGTTTAATGTTGATTAACGTAGACCCCGACTTAAACAAGTTGAAAAACTTATTGGGGTGTTACCATTTAGTGGTCAATTGTACGGAATATGTACTGTACTGTGCAATCTACTAATAAAAGTTTCAATCAATCAATCAAAAAAAGCACTTTATTTGTAGAAAGGTTTTGTTAAGAAACCATTCTGAGCCTTATCTTATTTAGTTTTTATTTGATGGCAACACTAAATTGGCCCTAGTGTGTGAATGTGAGTGTGAATGTTGTCTGTCTATCTATGTTGTATCTATGTTGGCCCTGCGATGAGGTGGCGACTTGTCCAGGGTGTACCCCGCCTTCCGCCCGATTGTAGCTGAGATAGGCGCCAGCGCCCCCCGCGAGCCCAAAAGGGAATAAGCGGTAGAAAATGGATGGATATGTTGACCACATTACCCCTGTGTGTATATATGTATGTTATGCCATTGTTTACAAATTTGGTAAATAAATAACAAAAAAATGTATATTTTGTTGTTTTCTTACTGTACCGAAAATGAACCAAACCGTGACCTCTAAACTGAGGTATGTACCGAATCGAAATTGTTGTGTTCAGTTACACCCCTACTGTTTACAATATTAGCCGTTTGTTCCTTACTGCGACACTGGTTGTGTGTCTGCTGTGTTGATTAGTGACCATGTGGTCAAAAAGGGCTGTTTTTTTCTTCCATTTTCTCATTGTGTATGTGTGTGTGTGTGTGTGCGTGTGCGTGTGCTTTTTTTTTTGCAGGTGAAATACAAAGAAGTGAAAGCAAGAAACGGACAGCTTCTCAAGATGCTGCAGCAAGGAGAGAGTGAGGGAAACACGCCGATGTTGGAAAGTTTAAAATGATTCCAAATAAGACAGGACTTGATCCGTGTGTGCTTTTAGTGAAAGACAAAGCGGAGATCCTGCTGCAGGTAGAGGAGCTGCTGCACATCAAAGAGGAGCTCTCGTCACAGGTTGTGTTGTAGTTTTAGCGTCGGCGTGCTGCTTGTGTGTCCTGTGAAGGACTTCATGTGGCGTTTTGTGTCTGCAGGTGACTCTACTACACACCGCACTGGAACAAGAGCGATCCAAGCTCAAAGGTCTGCAGTCAGAGCAGCCCAAACATCAGGTGAAACACACACTTTGTGTCTCCTAGTCAAGTCTAGTCACGCAAAACGGATGATCCTGTGTTTAAACGTTATGCCGCGATCCACTGATTGTGTGTGTGATTGTGTGGTTGCCAGGGAAACAAGAGAGGGAAGAAAGGTTCCGAGGCTGATCTTGGATAACAATGCGAATGAAGGCGCTCTTGTCGTTTCTTTTGTTTTGTTGTTTTATGTCATGTTGGACTGCGTGCATGCCCCCGTCTGAACACACACACACACAGACAAACATACAGTATACATTATGGTTCAACGCTGACCCCGAGAGGCTCAAAAGGAGTGCCTGATATCAATCTGTGGGTTCCAAAAATGCCAAAATTATGTCGAAGAAAAAAGAGATGGAGAATGTTTTTTGGTTTATCCGCTGTTAAGTAATTAAAATACTTTTTCAGTGATTTTTGTGTGTGCTGGTTATGATGTATAATGCATGTACCGTATTTTTCGGAGTTTAAGTCGCTCCAGAGTATAAGTCGCACCAGCCGAAAATGCATAATAAAGAAGGAAAAAAAACATATATAAGTCGCACTGGAGTATAAGTCGCATTTTGGGGGTATTTTATTTGATAAAACTCAACACCAAGAATAGACATTTGAAAGGCTATTTAAAATAAAGAATAGTGAACAACAGGCTGAATAAGTGTACGTTATATGAGGCATAAATAACCAACTGAGAATGTGCCTGGTATGTTAACATAACATATTATGGTAAGAGTCATTCAAATAACTATAACATATAGAACATGCTATACGTTTACCAAACAATTTGTCACTCATAATCGCAAAATCCCATGAAACCTTATACGTCTAGTCCCTTACGTGAATGAGCTAAATAATATTATTTGATATTTTACGGTAATGTGTTAATAATTTCAAACATAAGTCGCTCCTGAGTATAAGTCGCACCCACGGCCAAACTATGAAAAAAAACTGCGAATTATAGTCTGAAAAATACGGTAGTTCCAGACATCTAAAGTTTGACCACACCATGTCATTGACATCCATTAGAACTAGAGATGTCCGATAATATCTGACTGCCGATATTAATTGGCTGATAAATGCTTTAAAAATGTAATATCGAGAATTATCGGTAACAGTTTCAAAAAGTAAATTTTTAAGACTTTTTAAAACGCCGCTGTACGGAGTGGTACACGGACGTAGGGAGGAGTACAGAGCGCCAATAAACCTTAAAGGCACTGCCTTCGCGTGCCGGCCCAGTCATATAATATTTACGGTTTTTCACTCACACAAGTGAATGCAAGGCATACTTGGTCAACAGCCATACAGGTAACACTGAGGGTGAACCCACACCAAACAAGAAGGACAAACACATTTCTGGAGAACATCCGCACCGTAACACAACAGAACAAATACCCAGAACCCTTTGCAGCACTAACTCTTCAGGGACGCTATAATATACACCCCCCGCTACCGCCAACCCCGCCCACCTCATCCTCCTCATGCCCTCTCAGGGAGAGCATGTCCCAAATTCCAAGCTGCTGTTTTGAGGGCATGTTAAAAAAAATAATGCACTTTGTGACTTCAATAATAAATATGGCAGTGCCATGTTGGCATTTTTTTCCATAACTCGAGTGGATTTATTTTGGAAAACCTTGTTACATTGTTTAATGCATCCAGCGGGGCATCACAACAAAATTAGGCATAATAATGTGTTAATTCCACGACTGTATATATCGGTATCGGTAATTAAGAGTTGGACATTATCGGAAAATTGGAAATCAGCAAAAAAGCCATTGTCAGACATCTCTAATTAGAATGTGTGTGTATTATTGTGCTAGAAAAATAGTACACATTTAGTTGACTCTGTAATTTATTTCCTCAACTGCAGAGAGTACCAAGCATTTATTGAGGGCAAGCATTTTTGTTTGGTCAAATGTGGGTTTTTTTTGTGTGTGTTAAACTTTGCAGGACTTTATTTGTCTTTGATCAAATCATCCATCTACCATCCATTTTCTACTTTGTAACCCTTTTGGAGTCTATCTCAGCTACAACTGGGCAGAAGTCGCCACCTCATCGCAGGGCCAACACAGATAGACGGACAACATTCACACTCACATTCACACACTAGGGACCATTTAGTGTTGCCAATCAAATGTATTAATATGCAGCATTGTTTTTGTTCTTCACAATTTGAAATACAGGTTCTTTAAAAATTAACAACATATCGTATAGTTTCACTTAATCTTAATCAAATACAGTTTGCTTAGTTTGAGATATGTTTGGACATGTCACCTGGTCGTATTCAGAAACCACGCTCTATTATACCTGAACTTGACTGAAAGACAATTAACGCAATTAACAAGAATTTGAGTAGGAAAACCTCGAATGCATTTTAATAGGATTACATGGATTTTTAATCCTTAAAAATGTATCACGTCAAACAATTTCCTTTCAGTTATCAAACCTGAATTAAAAAAAAAAAGATCTTGCATAATTGGAATTAACTTAAAAAAACATTTTACCACTAATGCAATTTTATTGCCAGAATGTCATTCGGAATGAAAAAAAATGTTTTAATTGAACAAACGTCATTTATTTGCTCAAAAACCTGGCATGATTAACATGGGTTCATACATATTTAGTGATTAATTGCATGTGTTAATTTTAACAGCACTATACGCCAAAATACATGTTCCTCATAAGGGATGGGACTATTTAATTACGCCAACTCACGATTGGATTACAATTTTTGGGATGATGAATTGGGCAGCACGGTGGAACAGGGGTTAGTGCGTCTGGGTTCAATCCCGGGCTCAGGATCTTTCTGTGTGGAGTTTGCATGTTCTCCCCGTGACTGCGTGGGTTCCCTCTGGGTACTCCGGCTTCCTCCCACTTCCAAAGACATGCACCTGGGGATAGGTTGATTGGCAACACTAAATTGGCCCTAGTGTGTGAATGTTGTCTGTCTATCTGTGTTGGCCCTGCGATGAGGTGGCGACTTGTCCAGGGTGTACACCTCCTTCCGCCCGATTGTAGCTGAGATAGGCCCCAGCGGCCCCCGCGACCCCAAAAAAGGGAATAAGCATTAGAAAATGGATGGATGGATGGATTCTTTTTAAATTGATTTTTGTAAATTAAAAATGGATTTAGAACCAGACTAAATAAGAATCAGAAATTCAAAAGCTCCACCATCATCCAAGTCCCGAAGAAACCGGCCATCACAGGACTCAAATGACCACAGACCCTGCGCCCTGACGTTTGTGGTCATGAAGTTCTTTGGCAGACGCCACCTAGAGGACATTACAGGCCACTTGCTGCATCGTCTGCAGTTTGCTCGTCGTGAAAACCAGTCTTGTTCAGGATGCGGTCAACATGGGACTGAACCACACCCTGCATCACCTCGACTCTCCCAGGGACCTACGCAAGGATCCTTCCCGGTTGTGGACTTCAGCTCTATACAATCCCGGATATCCTGCACTGTAAACCCAGAGTTCACAGTGCCAGCCTCCAGCTGTCAGTGGATCATCAACTTCCTGACTGACATGGGCAGCAGGTAAGGCACCGGCACCCCTCAGGGGTATGTTCTCTCCCCACTGCTTTTCTCCATCGATACCAGTGATTCTTAAAAAACTTAATGACCAGCATTAAATCACATCCATCCATCCATTTTCTACCGCTTATACCCTTTGGGCTCGCTGGAGCCTATCTCAGCTACTTTTGGACGGAAGGCGGGGTACACCCTGGATAAGTCTGTTTTATTTCAAACCAGCATATTTAATATTTTAGCCGCTGTAATATTACACACAGTTTGAATATAGGAGAATAAAACACTGTACTTTAATTAGGGGGATTATTTGGTGTACCACTAGATCAGGCCTGGGCAATTATTTTAACTCGAGGGGCCACATTTAGAGAAAAAAATGTGTCTGGAGGCCGGTATATCTATTTTTAGGGACATTAATACAAAACATCACAAAAATGTCTGATTGAATGCTAAAAACATTATGACACGTTACATTTTTCTATGAACTTTAATAAAACACGGAATATTGACAAAATATGAACGTCACACCCCCTTTCGATCGACATATTTTACAATCAAGTGAAACGCAACAAAAATGCCACACCAATGAAATATGAACGTGGAGGGTACAAAATAAACCCACCTACAATCTGATATATCACTAAGCTTTAGAACTTTGAAAATCTCCTTTCGCGTCTGTGGAAACGCTTCCCGCCCACACTGCTTGGTGCCTCATCTGAGCTGTCGTGACGTAGCGTAGATGACCATAGTTACTAATTAGATTACCATCCATTCATCCATTATCTTCCGCTTATGCGAGGTGGGGTCGCGGGGGCAGCAGCCTAAGCCAGTTTGCAAGCTAAAATATGGCAGTTAAAGTTGTAAAGTATGTTAGTAAAGTATTTTAATCAAAGTATGTTTGTTAAAATGTTAGTTCAAGTTTGCTAATTAAAATATGGCAGTTAAAGTTAAGTATTTTAGTTACAACAGTTAAAATATGTTAGTTCAGGTTGCTCGTTAAAATATGGCAGTTAAAATTGTATAGTATATTAGTTAAATATTAATTAATATTAATTTGAGCGAGGATGAAAGATTAGTGGATGAGGAAAGTGAGAGTGAAGGACTAAAAAACAAGATAAAAAAATAAAAAGACTATACAGTGGGAGCGATTCAGATGTTATTAGACAAATTTACTGGGATATCCATCCATCCATCCTGTGGGACGGCGTGGCGCAGTGGGAGAGTGGCCGTGCGCAACCCGAGGGTCACTGGTTCAAATCCCACCTGGAACCAACCTCGTCACGTCCGTTGTGTCCTGAGCAAGACACTTCACCCTTGCTCCTGATGGGTGCTGGTTGGCGCCTTGCATGGCCGCTCCCTCCATCAGTGTGTGAATGTGTGTGTGAATGGGTAAATGTGGAAGTAGTGTCAAAGCGCTTTGAGTACCTTGAAGGTAGAAAAGCGCTACACAAGTACAACCCATTTATCTTCTTCCGTTCATCCGAGGTCGGGTCGCGCGGGTAGCAGCCTAAGCAGGGAAGCCCAAACTTCCCTCTCCCCAGCCACTTCGCCCAGATCCCGAGGCGTTCCCAGGCCAGCCAGGAGAGATAGTCTTCCCAACATGTCCTGGGTCTTCCCCATCGCGTCCTGCCGGTCGGACGTGCCCTTAAACATCTTTTTAGGAGGTGTTCGGGTGGTAGTAGCTAATTAAATTACCATAGTAACTTATTATATTACTATAGTAACTGGTATATCATCCAAAAGCGCAGATTCCAACCATTGAAATACTTATTATAGTTCAAGACTTACGGTCATTAGAAAACATGACAGCACATCATATTGTGCTACACTTTCCATCTTGAAGATCTAAAAAAATTATTTGAGGAGTGTTCAGCGGGCCAGATTGAAAAGCTCAACGGGCCGCATGTGGCCCCCGGTCCTTAATTTGCCCAGGTCTGCACTAGATGAAGCCCACGTACCACAGTTTGAGATCACTGCTGTACGCCAATGACTCGCCTCAGGGGACACTTCTGTATGGCAACGAGTCCGCCTACAGGACCGTCTGGAACTGAGCCCGCTGAAGACTGTGGTCAGGTGAACGCCAAAACATCCCATCATAAACTCAGTTTCTAAGCAGGGATATAACTCCGATGAACGCCAAACAGTCAAAGTGCGTCAGACCTGCTGTAATGAAATTACCTTGTAACTAATCTGTCACTGTAAATGTACTAAGTCATGCTCACGTCATCATCCTTTTGCACTATTATTTATCAGCTTTTCACATATTAGTTATGTAAGATAGAGAGAAAGATAGTACTTTATTAGTATATGTTTGTAAATGTTAGTTAATCGTTAATATTTATTGTTTAGACTTAAAGAAATCAAAGTCAACAATTATTCTCTGAATACTATGTTCTATTTACTTATTAATGTAAAGTTAAAAATTTTACATGTATTTCGTCATACGTTTATACTATTTTTAGATTTTTTTTGTTTTGCTTTGTTATTGTCAATAGTTCTGTGTTGGGGGTGTGTGTATGTTTTCTTCTCTTCTATTTATTTTAATTTTTTTGTACACACTTTTTTGTTTGCCACCTGCCTGTGTATGAAACGTGCTATATAAGTCAAGTTAGATATGATACCAAGTCAAATCCCTTGTGTGTTAGACATACTTGGCCAACAATGATGATTCCGATTTGGATGCAAATAGATTTTTTTAGCCCCCGTTTATCTAAAGAAAAAAAAAATCCCACCCCAAAAACCTATTTTCCCCATGTCCCTTTAGGGGCTCCATATTTAGGTCATAATAAAGATTTTTTTTCATGAAATGGGGAAAAAAAGGAAGCCTCTCTTTGCATTGCGGTGTTACAATTAAACAGGGTCCAAAAATGGGTTATTCCTGGAAAGACATCTTAAAATCAATAATGTTCAACAAGTGCAGGGGTCCCCAAACTCCAGCGTCCAAAATCCGACTAGTGGAAGTCGCAAGTTAAAAATAAAAAAATAAAAAATACAAATTGTATTTACATTTTTGAAATAATTTAATTTTTTTAATCTGTCTTTTCTATTTCCTTTTTTTTTGTTGCTTGTTACTCTCGGTGACATCATCAGTAGCAAGTGTGCGCTCTCAGTCAATTAGTGCGCAAAGAAAAAAAAATAAATATATATATATATATATAAACATATATATACAAACATATATATACACATACATAGATATATATACATATACTGTATATATACATATATATACATATATACATTTATATACACATGTATATACATATATACACACATACATATATATACGTGTATATGTATACATATATATATGTATACATATATGTATACATATATATGTATACATATATATATATATATATATATATATTTATATATATATATATATATATATATGTGTGTATGTGTGTGCTTGTGTATGTATACAGATATACTATATTGCCAAAAGTATTTGGCCACCCATCCAAATGATGAGAATCAGGTGTCCTAATCACTTGGCCAGGTGTATAAAGTCAAGCACTTAGGCATGGAGACTGTTTCTACAAACATTTGTGAAAGAATGGGCCGCTCTCAGAGATTTCCAGCGTGGAGCTGTCATAGGATACTACCTGTGCAACAAATCCAGTCGTGAAATTACCCCGCTCCTAAATACTCATAAGTCAACTTTGTAATAAGAAAAGTGAAGAGTTTGGGAACAACAGCAAGTCAGCCACCAAGTGGTAGGCCCGCTAAACTGACAGAGAAGTGTCAGCGGATGCTGAAGCGCATAGTGCGAAGACTTTCTGCACAGTCAGTTGCTACAGAGCTCCAAACTTCATATGACCTTCCAATTAGCCCACGTACAGTACACAGAAAGCTTCATGGAAGGGGTTTCCATGGCGGAGCAGCTGCATCTAAGCCATACATCACCAAGTCCAATGCAAAGTGTGGGATGCAGTAGCAGTAAAGCACGTCGCCACTGGACTCTAGAGCAGTAGAGACGTCTTCTCTGGAGTGATGAACCACGCTTTTCCTTCTGGCAATTGATGGACCAGTCTGGGTTTGGAGGTTGCCAGGAGAACACTACATTTCGGACTGCACTGTGCCGAGTGTGAAATTTGGTGGAGGAGGAATTATGGTGTGGGGTTATTTTTCAGGAGTTTGGCTTGGCCCATTTAGTTCCAGTGAAAGGAACTTTGAATGCTCCAGGATACCAACACATTTTGGACAATTCCATGGTATGGCACTTCAAGTTCATATGTGAGTCAAGGCAGGTGGCCAAATACTTTTGGCAATATAGTGTATACACGCCCCAGCCCCCGGCAAAACTGTTTTAACCCAATGCGGCTCCCAGGTCAAAAAGTTTGGGGACCCCTGGTATAGTGCATCCACTGGACTGAACAAGAAATACACAAGCGCAGTGCAATGAGTTGATCTTAACCGTATAATTGATCTAAACACAACATAAGTACATTACATAATTAGAAGCTTTTAAAACAAAACAAGGGTAGTGAGTGGTCTGCTATAAAAATCCTTCTGGTGATGAGATTGTTTATATTCCTCTCTAGATTGGGTTCTCTTCCCAGCAGGCACAAGACATGAAAACAACGTTGAGAACTTGTTGAATTAGGTTCTGACGTTGAGCAACTCAAACCTAACGTTGAAACAACATGCTTTTTTGACAACATTTAATCAATGTTGGGTTCTGACGTTGGATTTGACTGTTGAATTTTTGGTCATTTCCCAGCCAATATCCTACAACACAAATACAACTACTAACCCCCAAATCCTCCACACGACACCACCGCTCTAAACAGGCTAACCTACTCCTACCTCCAAGGACAAAGCTACGAACAATGGGAGACTGGGCTTTCTGCTCCGCTGCTCCCAGTCTGTGGAACGCTCTCCCTGACCACCTGAAGGCACCACAGACTGTGAATGCTTTTAAAAAAGGCTTAAAAACCCTTTTCTTTTTTTTTTTTTTAATTAAAATCGTATAGATGTATGCATACTAGTTCTAGCTATTAGGCTGTTGTAGTTTGTATGTTTTATTAATTTGTATTCTCTTTTTATTCTTCTTATTTTCTTTCTTTCTTTTGATACACTGTAGCACTTTGAGGTTGTTTGCTCAATGTAACAAATACAATCTATTATTATTATTACAACGTTGAAACAACATTCTTTTTTGACAACATTTAATCCATGGGTCACCAAGCTTTTTGAAACCAAGAGCTACTTCTTGGGTTATGATTAATGCGAAGGGCTACCAGTTTGATACACACTTAAAAAAATTGCCAGAAATAACCAATTTGCTCAATTTACCTTCAATAAATAAATCTATATATACAGTGGGGCAAAAAAGTATTTAGTCAGCCACCGATTGTGCAAGTTCTCCCACTTAAAATGATGACAGAGGTCTGTAATTTTCATCATAAGTACACTTCAACTGTGAGACACAGAATGTGAAAAAAAAAATCCAGGAATTCACATTGTAGGAATTTTAAATAATTTATTTGTAAATTATGGTGGAAAATAAGTATTTGGTCAACCATTCAAAGCTCTCACTGATAGGAGGTTTTGGCTCAAAATCTTACGATACATGGCCCCATTCATTCTTTCCTTAACACGGATCAATCTTCCAATCTCCTTAGCAGAAAAACAGCCCCAAAGCATGATGTTTCCACCCCCATGCTTCACAGTAGGTTTGGTGTTCTTGGGATGCACCTTAGTATTTTGCTTCCTCCAAACACGACGAGTTGAGTTTATACCAAAAAGTTCTATTTTGGTTTCATCTGACCACATGACATTCTCCCAATCCTCTGCTGTATCATCCATGTATCCATTTTGGTATAAACCCAACTAGTAGTGTTTGGAGGAAGAAGAATACTGAGTTGCATCCCAAGAACACCAAACCTACTGTGGGGCTGTTTTTCTGCTAAGGGTACAAGACGATTGATCCGTGTTAAGGAACGAATGAATGGGGCCATGTATCGTGACATTTTGAGCCAAAACCTCCTTCCATCAGTGAGAGCTTTGAATGGTTGACTAAATACTTATTTTCCACCATAATTTACAAATAAATTATTTAAAATTCCTACAATGTGAATTCCTGGATTTTTTTTCACATTCTGTCTCTCACAGTTGATGTGTACCTATGATGAAAATTACAGACCTCTGTCATCATTTTAAGTGGGAGAACTTGCACAATCGGTGGCTGACTAAATACTTTTTTGCCCCACTGTATATAAAAAACTGGGTATTTCTGTCTATCATTCCGTCGTACATTTTTTTTCCTTTTACGGAAGGTTTCTTGTGGAGAATAAATGATGAAAAAAAACCTTAATTGAACGGTTTAAAAGAAGAAAAGAGGAAAAAAAAAATTAAATTTTGAAACATAGTTTATCTTCAATTTCGACTCTTTAAAATTCAAAATTCGACCAAAAAAAAGGAGAGAAAAACTAGCTAATTCGAATCTTTTTGAAAAAATTAAAAAAAAGAGTTTTTCCTGATTAAAATTTATTTTAGAATTTTGATGACATGTTTTAAATTTGTTAAAATCCAACTTGCATTTTGTTAGAATATATAACAAAGACAAATCATTGTTTATTCTAGATTTTCCGGAACAAAAATGTTAAAATACATTTTAAATACTTTGAAATCAATCAATCAATCTGATTTGATTGTAAAGATTTTTTAGATTTTCCAGAATAATTTTTTGGAATTTTAATCATAATAAGTTTGAAGAAATATTTCACAAATATTCTTCGGCGAAAAAGCAGAAGCTAAAATGAAGAATTAAATCAAAATGTATAAAAAAAAAATACTTGAACATTGATTTAAATTGTCAGGAAAGAAGAGGAAGGAATTTAAAAGGTAAAAAGGTATATGTGTTTAAAAACCCTAAAATCATTTTTAAGGTTGTATTTTTTCTCTAAAATTGTCTTTCTGAAAGTTATAAGAAGCAAAGTAAAAAAAAAAAAAAAATTTATTTAAACAAGTGAAGACCAAGTCTTTAAAATATTTTCTTGGATTTTCAAATTCATTTGAGTTTTGTCCCTCTGAGAATTAAAAATGTCGAGCAAAGCGAGACCAGCTTGCTAGTAAATAAATACAATTTAAAAAAATAGAGGCAGCTCACTGGTAAGTGCTGCTATTTGAGCTATTTTTAGAACAGGCCAGCGGGCGACTCATCTGGTCCTTACGGGTTACCTGGTGCCCACGGGCACCGCGTTGGTGACCCCTGATTTAATCAAAGTTGGGTTGTGATGTTGATTAGACCGTTGTATTTTGGTCATTTCCCAACCAATATCCTTCAACACAAATACAACTACTCACCCTCAAATCCTCCACACGACACCTCCGCTCCAAACAGGCAAACTTCCTCCAACCTCCAAGGTCAAAGCTACTGGCTTTCTGCTCTGCTGCTCCCAGTCTGTGGAACGCTCTCCCTAACCACCCGAGGGCACCACAGACTGTGGATGCTTTTTAAAAAGGCTTAAAAACCCTTATTTTAAAAGAAAAAACAAAAAAAAGGCTGTTCTAGTTTTTATCTTTATTATATTTTATTATTATTATTTTCTTTTTTTTTAATACACTAATAATAATACAACATTGAAACAACATGCTTTCTTGACTTTTAATCAATGTTGGGTTGTAACGTTGATTAGACCGTTGAAACCAACAACGTGGATCCATTGTTGAACACCAACATTGTCTCAGTTTACAAGTACAACTATTTTACCACGTTGTTTCAAAGTCCAGTTTTTAAGGACGTACGTAAAATCAACGTTTTGTCAATGTCTCGTGCCTGCCCGGGTCGGGTGATGACAAAATACCAGAAACAAAAAAAAGTGCTCCGCTAAGACCGTGTTGTGTGAAAATAGTAGGAACGTCCACTCACCGGCCACAACATTAGGCAGGCGTGCGCCATCCTAACCGTGGCTGCTGGTGGACGCGTCCAGCGAGTCGTCTGACAGCATCTCGATGCCGGTGTCCACGACGGAATCCCGAGTTTGGACGTTGGCGGGGGAGAGCTCCCTCAGCTTCCTGCGATGGATGCCGACTGTGGAACGCGGCCCGTGCTGGTGGGTCGGCCATTTCTCGCTGTAACCATGGAAGCGTGCCAGGGCGCCGATCTGGTTGTACTCGGCGGGTACCTTGGCGCCGCCGTGCAGCTCGGGGGACGAAAACGACGAGGAGGGGCTCTGTTGTCGATCGGGGTGCGTCTTCGGTTCTTTGGACTCGGCGTGCACGTGGGCCGGGTCGTCGGGGTCGGCGGGATGGGCGTCCTGCTGCGACTCTTTCAGCTGCTTCCTCAGCTTGCGGCTGCAGTGCTTGTAGAAGAAGAGTTCTTTCTCCAGGTTCTGGAGACGGTCTTGGATTACCTGATGGGTTTCTCCCGGGATGCTCTCTGCAAGTGGTCAAACTCACAAATTTATAAAAGATAAAGGACCAATCCCTAAAAGTGGAAAACAGTGATCTCTGGTGGCTATGAGCTGTATTGAGCTGTATAGCAATCTTTTTGCTGCCCAAAAAAGTCTAGTACAGGGGTCTGCAACCCAAAATGAGGAAAGAGCCATATTGGACCAAAAATACATCTAAAAATCTAAATCATTGAACAAACCCCGTTTCCATATCAGTTTGGAAATTGTGTTAGATGTAAATATAAATGGAATACAATGATTTACTAATCATTTCCAACCCATATTCAGTTGAATATGCTACAAAGACAACATATATGATGTTCAAACTGATAAACTTTTTTTTTTTTGCAAATAATCATAAACTTTAGAATTTGATGCCAGCAACACGTGACAAAAAAGTTGGGAAAGGTGGCAATAAATACTGATAAAGTTGGGGAATGCTCATTAAACACTTATTTGGAACATCCCACAGGTGTGCAGGCTAATTGGGAAAAGGTGGGTGCCATGATTGGGTATTAAAACAGCTTCCCAAAAAAATGCTCAGTCTTTCACAAATAAGGATGGGGCGAGGTACCCCTTGTCCACAACTGCGTGAACAAATAGTCATAACAGTTTAAGAACAACATTTCTCAAAGTGCAATTGCAAGAAATTTAGGGATTTCAACATCTACGGTCCTTAATATCATCAAAAGGTTCAGAGAATCTGGAAAAATCACTCCTCGTAAGCGGCATTGCCAGAAACCAACATTGAATGACCGTGACCTTCGATCCCTCAGACAGCACGGTATCAAAAACTGACATCAATCTCTTAAGGATATCACCACACGGGCTCAGGAACACTTCAGAAAACCACTTTCACTAAACAGTTTGTCGCTACATCTGTAAGTGCAAGTTAAAGCTCTACAATGCAAAGCGAAAGCCATTTATCAACAACATCCAGAAACGCCGCCGGCTTCTCTGGGCCCGAGATCATCTAAGATGGACCGATGCAAAGTGGAAAAGGGTTCTGTGGCCTGACGAGTCCACATTTAAATTTTTTGGGGGAAATATTCGACATCGTGTCATCCGGACCAAAGAGGAAGCGTACCATCCAGACTGTTATCGACGCAAAGTTCAAAAGCCAGCATCTGTGATGGTATGAGGGTGCATTAGTGCCCAAGGCATGGGTAATTTACACATCTGTGAAGGCACTATTAATGCTGAAAGGTACATACAGGTTTTGGAACAACATATGCTGCCATCTAAGCGCCGTATTTTTCATGGACGCCCCTGCTTATTTCATCATGACAATGCCAAGCCACATTCAGCACGTGTTACAACAGCGTGGCTTCGTAAAAAAAGAGTGCGGGTACTGTCCTGGCCCGCCTGCAGTTCAGACCTGTCTCCCATTGAAAATGTATGGCGCATTATGAAGCGTAAAATACAAAGCTCTACATAAAACAAGAATGGGAAAGAATTCCACTTTCAAAGCTTCAATAATTAGTTTCCTCAGTTCCCAAACGTTTATTGAGTGTTGTTAAAAGAAAAGGTGATGTAACACAGTGGTGAACATGCCCTTTCCCAACTACTTTGGCACGTGTTGCAGCCATGAAATTCTAAGTTACCGGTAATTAATATTTGCAAAAAAAATAAAAAAATAAAAATTTGAGTTTGAACATCAAATATCTTGTCTTTCTAGTGCATATAACTGAATATGGGTTGAAAATGATTTGCAAATCATTGTATTCCGTTTATATTTACATCCAACACAATTTCCTAAATTATATGGAAATGGGGTTTGTAAATAAAATACACTGAGGACATACGTAAAGGAAATTAAATGAGCTCAAATATACCTACAAACGAGGCATCATGATGCAATACAGCTAGCCTACATAGCATGTTAGCATCGATTAGCTTGCAGTCATGGATTGGCCAAATATGCCTGATAAGCACTCGGTCGAATCAATAAAATCAGCAAAGCGCACCTTTTCTGCATTTGTGCACAGCATAAAACATTTGGTGGACAAAATAAGGCAGAAGGGAATTAGTAGGACCAAACAGTGCTTGCCAAATACTCTCAGCAGTGAAGTATGTTTAATTTAAACAGTGGAATCTTTTTCCATTTTCACTCATTTTTGAACAAACTCCAGGGAGCCACTAGGGCGGCGCTAAAGAGCCACATGCGGCTCTAGAGTCGCGGGTTGCTGACCCTCGGCCTAGTATTTTCAAATCCATGGTTCCTCACGCATCAAAGAAAAGCCCACATGTGCAAGGAAAAAGTACAAAACAGGAAATAGTGTTGCATTACTACATAGATTGTGTATCTTCACCTTTACATTTGTGCAGCAAGAACTGGATGTTCTTCTGATGCTCCTGTTGTTGCAGAGTGAGTCTGCAGTCGGCATCTAAGGCCAAGTGTTGCATGAAGGCCTCCAGCTGCACGCACGCCGCCTTCTGCTCGCTATAACAGATCTCCAGCTCCTCGCAGTACAAACGCAGGCTGCGTTCCGTCTGGCGGAGGCCGATCACCTGGTAATAAAAATAACTTAGGAACTAATTGCTGTATCAAACAATGCAAGCTCCATTTGAAAAGGTATGAGGTAAAATACAATCTTACCTCATGCAGTACTTTTAAGCGGAGTACTGCATCTTACTGAGATAATTGTATTTATACTAACTTGCGATAGACACAAAAATTTTGTTTTTTTTATATTAATTACCTGTAGTTTATTTTGTTCTATTTTTTTACCAATAACTTAACTACAATATATATTTTGTATTCCTGTTAAATGCCTTTTTTTAAATTGATGTTTACCTGACAGATGATTTGAATATTTTTCATATTATCTTTTTATTATTATTATTTTATTATTATTATCATTTTCTTTTTGTTTTATTACACTGTAGCACTTTGAGGTTTTTGTAACATTGATAATTTAACCTTTTTTTTATGTGCACCTAGAAGTTTTGATTTTACAATTTTTTATTTTATTTTTTTTTTACCAATAACTTAACTACAATATATATTTTTGTATTCCTGTTAACTGGCTTTTTTAAATTGATGTTTACTTGACAAATGATTTGAATATTTTTTATATTACATTCCATCCATCCATCCGTATTCTAATGCTTGTTTGTCAGTTTCGGGGTCACTGGAGCCTTTCTCAGCTGCATTCGGGCAGAAGGTGGGGTGCATTCCATTTATAGTATCCATCCATCCATTTCTACCACTTATTCCCTTTTGGGTCGCGGGGGGCGCTGGTGCCTATCTCAGCTACAATCGGGCAGAAGGCGAAGTACATCCTGGACAAGTCGCCACCTCATCGCAGGGCCAACACAGATAGACAGACAACATTCACACTCACATTCACACACTAGGACCGATTTAGTGTTGCCAATCAACCAATCCCCAGGTGCATGTCCTTGGAAGTGGGAGGAAGCCGGAGTACCCGGAGGGAACCCACGCAGTCACGGGGAGAACATGCAAACTCCACACAGAAAGATCCCGAGTCCGGGATTGAACCCTGACTACTCAGGACCTTCATATTGTGAGGCAGACGCACTAACCCTTCTGCCATTTAATTGATATTTTTGAAACATTGATAATTTAACCTTTTTTTTTTTTTTTAAATGTGGACTTAAAAGTTTCGATTTTACAATCAATCTTTTTTTTGTATTAATTACCAGTAGTTTATTTTATTTTTTCAACAACTTAACTACTATATATATTTTGTATTCCTGTTAACTGGCTTTTTCAAATTGATGTTTACTTGACGGATGATTTGAATATTTATATCTGCCCCTTACAAGCGGTAGGAAATGGTTGGATGGATGGCTGCCCCTTTTCAACACAAAGTCACTTACAGTTCCAGTTCATTTGCTGTACATTAATAAAGATGATCTACAATTGCAGTGTCATATTTTCGTAGCATTGATAATTTAACCTTATTTTTTTTATTTATTTTGCACGTATAGGAGTGTTGTGTTGGGCACCCTGACAGCAACCACCCACCCACCACCACGAAAATAATACCTACCGGAATTAATAAAAGGCTATCGATGCTGTCATCTAGCAAAGCTGAATTCGACCAAACAACCCTCCGTACCAGAAAGCACTTGATGAAAGCGGATACAACTTCACCCTCACCTACGAACCCACGCCAGGAAACCAACCAAAAAAGAGCAGAAAACGAAACATCATCATCCCCCCATTCAGCAAAAACGTCTTAACTAATATCGGCCACAAGTTCCTCACTCTGATCGACAAACATTTCCCCAAAGG
This sequence comes from Nerophis ophidion, assembly GCF_033978795.1. Taxonomy (NCBI): domain Eukaryota; kingdom Metazoa; phylum Chordata; class Actinopteri; order Syngnathiformes; family Syngnathidae; genus Nerophis; species Nerophis ophidion. The sequence goes on from NC_084611.1 coordinate 35,149,457, forward strand.
CAACACCCTAAGAAAAGTATTCAACAAGAACAACATTAAATTGAGCTACAGCTGTATGAATAAGATAGGCGCCAGCGCCCCCCGCGACCCCAAAAGGGAATAAGCGGTAGAAAATGGATGGATGGATGTATGAATAACATACAACAAGTAATTTCAAATCACAACAAAGCAATTGCAAAAGGACTGCCTTACCCCAGACTGAACGACTCCAAAACCAATAAGGAATGTAACTGCCGCAGGAAACCTGATTGCCCTCTCAACGGGGGGTGTTTACAAACATCAGTCGTTTACCAAGCAAAGGTAACACGCAAGGACATTAACACATTCGACACGTACGTAAGATTAACCGAAGGAGAGTTTAAAGCCAGATGGAATAATCACAAGGCCTCCTTTAGAAACCAGACGTTGCGGAATTCTACATAACTCAGCAAGCACATTTGGAACCTCAAAGACAATGTTGAATATTCAATAACATGGCAAATTCTTGCATCCAGCACACCTTACAACAGTGGTAATAAAAGATGCAACCTATGCTTAAAAGACAATCTGTTTATTATATACCACCCAGACCTGTCATCACTCAACAAGCGCAGTGAAATCATATCAGCATGCCGTCACAGACGGAAACACCTCCTAGGTAACACATGAGCAAATCACCACGCCCCTACGCCTGCCTGTACCTACCCACTCTGTGCCCTATACAAACCATTGCATGTGAATGCTCCCATTAAAATCTCCTGACGATTGAAGGAACCCCTCATGAAACAGTTCTGTAGAGATGAAGTAGTCTTGTGATTTTTCCCACACATACATATTGCGCTCTACCACGGTATCGAGCACTATTCTCTGGATAATCCAATTAAGATATATATATATATATATATATATATATATATATAATATATATATATATATGTATATATATATGTATGTTCACACACAAATTTAGTGTTGCCAATCAACCTATTCCCAGGTGCATGTCTGTGAATGTGGGAGGTGGGACTACCCGGGGGGGACCCACGCAGTCACAGAGAGAACATGCAACCCCCACACAGAAAGACCCCAGGCCCGGGGGAATCGAACCCCTGTCCCATCGTGTCTATTGTCTAATTTTGTTTATTATCATTCATATATGTTTTCTTTTTTTTTTTTTTTTTGCTGCTGCTAGCTTATTTTAATTTGGTTGTCAATAAATAATTGACATTTGTGTAAGTATTTCATTATTATATGTGATACAATAAATTATAACAAATACAGAAACACAACCAACATAGTTTGCATTTTTTCTTTGATTTAAAAATGAATATTTTAATAATTTATTTGTTTATAATCAGTTATCAGATTCCATCAAATTAAATGAGGTGGTGGACTGAACAGGCACAGGTACTTGTATTTTAATTTAATTATGTATTGCATTTACTTGAAAACAAATGCAATAACAGCATTTAGCATGAACAAAAAGCAGCAGAAAGAAGTACATTTTATATCTGCCCCTTATAAGCGGTAGAAATGGATGGATGGATGGATGGATGCCCCTTTTCAACACAAAGTCACTTACAGTTCCAGTTCATTTGTTGTACATTAATAAAGATGACCTACAACAGCAGTAACATATTTTTGTAACATTGATAATTTAACTAAATAATTTTTATCTTGCACTGCCATGGGCTAATGCAACGAAATTTCGTTATTATCTGTACTGTAAAGTTCAAATTTGAATGACAATTAGAAGGCAGTCTAAGTCTAAGTCTTAACCTTTTTGTTTTTTTTTTGTTTTTAAAATGTGGACTTAGAAGTTTTAATTTTAAAATCAAGACTTTTCCTCAGACTGACTTTGTTTGATATAGATGTTTCTTTTAGAGCTGATAAAAATAAAAATTAAACAATGGATGTCTGCTAACTTTTTGCAACTCAACGCCAAGAAAACGGAAATGCTGATTACCGGTCCTGCTAGACACCGACACCTATTCATTAATACCACCTTAACATTTGACAACCAAACAATTAAACAAAGCGACTCAGTAAAGAATCTGGGTATTATCTTTGACCCAACTCTCTCGTTTGAGTCACACATCAAGAGTGTTACTAAAACGGTCTTCTTTCATCTCAGTAATATCGCTAAAATGTGTTCCATTTTGTCCACTAGCAATGCTGAGATCATTATTCATGCGTTCGTTACGTCTCGTCTCGACTACTGTAACGTATTATTTTCGGGTCTCCCTATGTCTAGCGTTAAAAGATTACAGTTGGTACAAAATGCGGCTGCTAGACTTTTGACAAGAACAAGAAAGTTTGATCATATTACGCCTATACTGGCTCACCTGCACTGGCTTCCTGTGCACTTAAGATGTGACTTTAAGGTTTTACTACTTACGTATAAAATACTACACGGAGTAGTTCCATCCTATCTTGCCGATTCTATCGTAAAATATGTCCCGGCAAGAAATCTGCATTCAAAGAACTCCGGCTTATTAGTGTCTCCCAGAGCCCAAAAAAAGTCTGCAGGCGGTAGAGCGTTTTCTATTCGTGCTCCAGTACTCTAGAATGTTGGAGATGCTACCTCAGGAGAAGCATTTAAGTCAAATCTTAAAACTCATTTGTATACTCTAGCTTTTAAATAGAACCCCTTTTCAGACCAGTTGATCTGCCGTTTCTTTTCTTTTCTGCTCTGCACAGGTCAGGGGCACAGGTCCGGATGCAACGGATGAAGTGCTAGCTGTCTAGAGTCGGGAGTTGGGGTGGACCGCTCGTCTGTGCATCGGTTGAGGATATCTCTGCGCTGCTGACCTGTCTCCACTCGGGATGGTCTCCTACTGGCTCCACTATGGACTAGACTCTCACTATTATGTTAGATCCACTATGGACTGGATTTTCACAATATTATGCTAGACCCACTCGACGTCCATTGCCCCGGTCGCCCTGGGAGGGGGGATTCTGCGGTCCTCTCCAAGGTTTCTCAATGTCATTCCAATGGGTTGAGTTTTTCCTTGCCCTGATGCGGGATCTGAACTGAGGATGCCGTTGTGGCTTGTGCAGCCCTTTGAGACACTTGTGATTTAGGACTATATAAATAAACATTGATTGATTGACTGTCTGACTGACTGAAACTTGGCTTTTGTAAAAACCCCAGTACATTTTTAGCTCATATTGGTGGGATTTCGGTACTTGATACAACATAGATATTAGGTTTATAATAATCTCTTTATATTTGCATCACCGAAAAACTTTTAAAAGCGTTGCATTAATTCCATTTATTGTATTTATTTATATATTGTAATAATTGCAGACAGCATATGTTGGCATCTCTGGTAAATGCAATAATTAAAAGCCTACTGAAACCTACTACTACCGACCACGCAGTCTGATAGTTTATATATCAATGATGAAATTTTAACATTGCAACACATGCCAATACGGCCGGTTTAGTTTACTAAATTGCAATTTTAAATTTCCCGCAAAGTGTCCTGTTGAAAACGTCGCGGAATGATGACGCTTATATTGACGCGTGCTTGTGACGTTATTGGTTGTAGCGGACATTTTATCCCGGCACCACTCACGGCTAAAAGTCGTCTGATTTAATCGCATAATTACACAGTATTCTGGACATCTGTGTTGCTGAATCTTTTGCAATTTGCTCAATTAATAATCAATACTACAAAGAAGAATGCATTTGGTGGAAAGCGGTGTATTTCGGCCGGCTGTAGCAACACAAACACAGCGGTGTTTCTTTGTTTGTTGTGAAGCTTTAATATGGAACAGAGCAGTCAAGCGAACATGTTTCTCTACCACATGTCAACCGGCAGGTTTCGATGAGAAAATTGTGGTAATAAGTCAGCTCTTACCGTAAAACATGAGCGGAGCTTGTGTTGTTTTTCCTGCAGCTGTCAAAGAGGCAGTTGCGACTTTCTTGTCTCCTCCATGGCTTCACTCAGAGACCTTGACGGTCACCACACCCCTCCGACTTTCAGGTATGACTTTATAATCTCACTAAAACACTAGTAACACAATAAGCAGATGAGGGATTTTCCAGAATTATCCTAGTAAATGTGTCTAATAACATCTGAATCGCTTCCACTGCCCTCATTTTTTTTCCTTCTAGTCTTTCACTCTCACTATCCTCATCCACAAATCTTTCATCCTCGCTCCAATTAATGGGGAAATTGTCGCTTTCTCGGTCAGAATCGCTCGCGCTGCTGGTGTCCATGATTGTAATCAATGTGCGGATGTGAGGAGCCCTCACACCGGTGACGTCACGCGCACATCGGCTTCTACTTCCGATACAGGCAAGGCTTTTTTATTAGCGACCAAAAGTTGCGAACTTTATCGTCAATGTTCTCTACTAAATCCTTTCAGCAAAAATATGTCAGTATCGCGAAATTATCAAGTATAACACATAGAATGGACTTGCTATCCCCGTTTAAATAAGAAAATCTCATTTCAGTAGGCCTTTAGGGCCCTAAAACAAAGTGACTTACTTTGTTGAAGTATTTCACAAGCAATTCGGATGCTTCTGTTTGCGAGAGTGTCCACAGTTTCCTGGTGACGTCACAGAGAAATGTTCCCTCACTTGATGACGGCATCTTCTCCTGTTGGTCCTTAATGGATTTCTCCTTGAAGTCGAGAGCAGCGTCCAGAACTTGCAATGTTTCCTCCAACTGCTCTTCCTTGACATCACATTAAAATACAATGTACTATGTTATTTCTTGGAATACGCTGAGAAAAAAGTCATAATAAAGAAGCAGCTATGAGACTACGTTTAACGATGTCAACCAATAAGCAAAGAGAATCAATCAGCACTGGAAAGTGATTAAGTATTCATTGATCATCCAATCCAATGATGAAACCTCTTTAATGGGTGACTTCTGTCAAGTTTTTGTGATCATGTGCTGTTTAGTTATGTTCTGTTTGGTTTTTGACTCCATTAGTTCCTGTTTTTGCGCACCCTGGTTCGTTTTTTTGTTTCCATGCCTACCAATCAATTCACCTGTTATGTGTTCACGACTCACGCACCTGATTTGTCTGGACTCACGCACCTGTCATCACTGCAGCCATTTAAGCCTGTAGTTGCCAGGCAATCAGCCTGGCGACATCACCTTCTACTCACCCTCTACCACCCTCGCAATCCATGCTGATGAACCATGCTGCCTTTTTCATTCTCTTTTCTCGGTCCAAGTAAGTTTTCTTAATTTACGCCATAGTTTACAAGTTTTGGTTTAAGACCATAGTTTTGCCTTAGTGCAAGTTTTTGTACCTCTTCTGTGAGCGCTTTTCGTTTGTACCTTTTTGAGTTATTAATTAAAAGATGTCCTCATCTTCACGCCATGTCCGTTCCAATCGCTTTGCACCACGGGAAAACAAACCACACCATAGTAGCCGCCATGACAACTTCTAGTAATGCATGTTTCAAAAATGTTTTTAAATACGATTGAAGAAATAAAAACAAACAACAATTATAAATAAATAAAAATGACATTAAATGCAAAAGTCAATGAAGTGAATAACATTGTATTTGGTAATACCTAATAATAATCTATATTTTGTATTATATATCTTTTTTTCTCTGTTTGAATTAATTAAATAGTTAAATTAGTCAACCTAATTTTGCCTTAAAAAAAATATCAAAACAATGGACAATTGGACAAATTAGAGTTTATTAGTCAACACTTTAGTCATCTATTGAACTGGTTTCATATGTATATATTTTTTACATTACTCTACTTTTGATTTAATTATACAATGACAATCTAAATGGCTTTACTATATGTACATTAATTTCCATTAAAAAACTATTCAATTAACGAATGAACCCTTTTGTTAAATCACTCTACATTTGATATAATTCTTTAAAACTTTAATTACATATTTGAATTGGCTTTGTATGTCTATTTAATTATTCCATGAAAACTATTGCATTAATTTAAAAAATTATTTGATACATTAGTTCACATTTTATTTAAGTTTTTTAACAATCTATTTATATGCATTTAATGTTGACAATACAACTATAAAGTATATGATAAATTAATCTACATTTGAACTGACTATTTAATAATTGAATTATTTGTTTTGATAGCTTTTGATGCATTCAATTCTGGCCCACAAAATGTTTCTGAAAGGTTTCGATGAGTTAGCGACTTGTCCAGGGTGTAGCCCGCCTTACGCCCAAATGCAGCTGAAATAGGTTCGAGCGACCCCAAAAGGGACAAGCGGTAGGGTAGAAAATGGATGGATGGATGGATGTTTTTGTTTGTATAATTCATAACAATGAGGTTGAGTTCAACTTTTCTTACTGACCTCTACAGTGAGCACTGTGTTGGCCTTAAGTTGTGCATCCAGGCTGTCTCTCTGTTTTTTAAGCATCTCTCGTTTATTCTCTAGCTCCTTCCTTGACGTCTGTGTCGCGTGATTCGCACCGCCATTGTTCGCCATCTTCACGTCCAGTGTTTCCAATTGCACCGACACTCGGAGAAAGCTCTGACTCAAAGCCTGCAGGGCCACCAAGGTCATGTTTGTATACAAGATACTGTATGATGATGTTAACTCAATGGTGTGGGACTGACCTGACTGGAGCGGAGCTTCTCCATATCCAGTTTGTTCTTCTGCTGCTGGCAGGCGTCCCTGCGTTGAAGCACCTCCTGGTTCCTCCTGAGCTCCTCCTCCAGCTCCTGCTGCTTGGCTCTCCTCTGCAGCTCCAACTCCTCGGCCTCCTCCAGCCAACAGAGCTCACGTGGCTCCTTTGACCCCGGCTGTTGTTGGTTTCTGCACACGTTTAAATATGCAACACTGTCCACCTGAAGAGCAAAAACATACTTCTTGTCAACTCGGGTAGCAGTGTCCTTTTTTGTAGGACCAGGACGATCCTTGCAAAATAGACTTTGAATCTAAATGGGTCTACTTCCTATTTAAATAAAGCTCACTAACTTGTGCTGCAGGCGGCATCACATCACAGTGTCATACTATCAGATAAACCATAAAGTGCATATTATATATGTCAGAAAAATTGTATGTAAATTATCAAAAAACTTTCTGTTCTCCGAGTTCCCAGTGAACAGACAAGAGGCTGTCTTTGTTGCTTCAAGCCAAAGGCTTGTAAAATTCCATTGTGTACGATGGGAGGAGACGGGAGGGGTTATCTATTTTGATTTAAAAAGACCTGCTCAAGCTTGATCCAGGACCAGTCCAAGCCCGAGGTATCTTTTTCTTTTGTGTTAATGTGACCGAAAATAATGGCTGTTTACATACACCCCATTCCTTTAGTAACAGCTGTTGTTATGTAAACAGGGAAAGTCCAAATAACAAGAGGTGGCGTACAATCTTTCGCCAGAGCGTTATGAGACACTGTAGAAGGGTACAGGGTCCAGGCGTCTCTCCTCAAATTGAGCCAAAGTGAATTCTGTCTCTGTTTAATTCTTTGCTTTTTGTCTTGTTTAATAGATGTCATCAGTGTTTGAACCTGACAACATAAATGGCCAAACGTTTTTTTCAGATTAAAATGACTGTAACTGGGAGGTATAGCTCGGTTGGTAGGGTGGCAGTGCCAGCAACTTGAGGGTTCCAGGTTCGATTCCCGCTTCCGCCATCCTATTCACTGCCGTTGTGTCCTTGGGCAAGACACTTTACCCACCTGCTCCCATGCCCACCCACACTGTTTAAATGTAACTTAGATATTGGGTTTCACTATGTAAAGCGCTTTGAGTCACTAGAGAAAAGCGCTATATAAATATAATTCACTTCACTTCACAACCGATAATTAATACATGCTAAAACAGTGGGACTCAAGCTTTTTTCACCAAGTACCATCAAAGAAAACACTTGCATTATGTTGCATTGTATTTTTGATTGTAATGTTGTTAGCATACAGTAGCTATGATATAAACATAAGGCATAGGCACGTTCCCTTAAGAACTCTCCCATTATAACTGCTATATATAACAGACTGTAATCCTGGTATATTACTATGCTTTTTCCGCGAAAAACACTTTTATTTCAATCTTGCCGATTGAAAAACAAGGAAATACTGTAGTCTTATGGCGTAATTGTGCCCATGAACCCCCACATGGCACCAAAAAAAACAAGATGCATAATTCTTGGAGATTTGATGTGTACACATGTGTACGTGTATATATATCTATAGATATGTGTGTGTATATATGTATATGTGTGTGTGTAAATATATATTAATCTACCATTAAACCATGGAAATGATCCTGGGCAGTTACATGTATCATGGCAGATAATTATAAATCACTTGCGTGAACTCAGTAAACTCCACCAAGTCCTGCTCATTCTAGTTCAGTAGGCACAGTAAAAATAATCTTCCACTCCTACTTATTTTCAAACGATAGCATTTTTTGCTTTTTCCCATTAGAAAAAGAAGTAATTTCTGATAAATAGGTCATACTCCCCAAAAAAGCATTACAAAATAATACAAAGGTAATATCAAAAGATAGATCTAAAGTTTTTGAAAGATTTTAAGCATTGAAGGTATATATATATATATATATATATATATATATATATATATATATATATATATATATACATATATATTAGAGCTGCGAATCTTTGGGTGTCCCACGATTCGATTCAATATTGATTCTTGGGGTCGCGATTCGATTATATATCGCTTTTTTTTTTTTTTTGATTCAACGCGATTCTCGATTCAAAAACGATATTTTTCCGATTCAAAACGATTCTGTATTCATTCAATATATAGGATTTCAGCAGGATCTACCCCAGTCTGCTGACATGCTGGTAGAGTAGGATGTTTTTAAAAAAGCTTTTATAATTGTAAAAGACAATGTTTTATCAACTGATTGCAATAATGTAAATTTGTTTTAACTAATAAACGAACCAAAAATATGACTTATTTTATCTTTGGGAAAACATTGGACACAGTGTGTTGTCAAACTTATGAGATGCAATGCACGTGTAAGGCACTGTGACACTATTGTTATTTTTCTTTTTTTTTTATAAATGTCTAATGATAATGTCAATGAGGGATTGTTTAATCACTGCTATGCTGAAATTATAACTAATATTGATACTGTTGTTGATAATAATCATTTTTGTTTCACTACTTCTGGTTTGTTCTGTGTCGTGTTTGTGTCTCCTTTCAATTGCTCTGTTTATTGCAGTTCTGAGTGTTGCTGGGTCAGGTTTGTTTTTGGAATTGGATTGCATTGTTATGGTATTGCTGTGTATTGTTTTGTTGGATGATTAAAAAAACAAAAAACAACAACATTTTTTTTAAAGATTTTTTTTAAAATGAGAATCGATTCTGAATCGCACAACGTGAGAATAGCGATTCGTATTTGAAATCGATTTTTTCCCACACCCCTAATATATATATATATATATATATATATATATATATATATATATATATATATATATATATATATATATATATGTATATATATATATATATATATATATGTATAAATGTATATATATATTTATATACATACATGTGTATATATATATATATACACACACACACACACACATATATATATATATTTATACATTCATATATATATATATACATTTATACATGCATACATACATATATATATGTATGTATATATATATACATATATATTAGGGGTGTGGGGAAAAATCGATTCGAATACGAATCGAATCGAATATGTTGTGCGATTCAGAATCGATTCTCATTTTTAAATTAGCATTTTTTAACTGTCAAAATGGAAAGAAATAATGCATTTAGTAAAAAAATATGTATATATATTTTATTGAAACCCACTTTTTCCAGGCTATCGCGGGCCATTCAGAATGATGTGGCGGGACAGAACTGTCCCGCGGGCCTTGAGTTTGACACCTGTGGTATAGAGCAGTGGTCCCCAACTACCGGTCCCTGACGCATTTGCTACCGGGCCGCCAGAGAAACATTAAATAATTTATAAACGACTGCATTTTCTCTGACTTCACTTCCGCCTGGCCTTTTTGTGACATGATAAAATGCGCACTAATGGAAATATAAAATATAAATGTGACAGATTGTAGCCAAAGGCTGATTTCCATCTGCAACTCATTGCAAAGCAACAAGCCCAGGTCTCCCACTAATTCAGCATCATAGTGACTTGTATTTTTCATGCATTTATTTTTGCTGTGTTTATCTGGCACAAGTGGAAAGCCGGTCCCTGAAAATAATGCCTACATTAAACCGGTCTGTGGTGCAAAAAAGGTCGGGGACCACTGCTATAGAGGATATAATACTTTTCAAGCCTTAAAGTGTTCTATATTTTGCATGCAATTTTGACTTAAAAATGTTTCTCGTGACCAACACTGACCCTGTCCGGGGTGCATTCTTCAGGGCTGTCACGGGTGCATTCTTCAGGGCTGTCACTGCTCTCTGGGCTTGTAGTCCTCCTGAGGCTCCTCTGCAGCTGAGTCCTCTGCAGGTCCATGTGCTGCAGGCTTTGACGCAGCACTGCTCGGCCCTGCCTGCTCTGCTCCGACAGCCACGTCAGCACGTCGTCCTCTCTCAGGTCGCCCGAGTCGTGTCGCACCGCCGCGAGTGTGTCCCTCTCTGTAGGACGTAGAGAAAAGTGAACTGTAGCAGCGCACGCTTGAAACACAGCACTGGTCACCACATTAGGCACACCGGTTTTTTCCATCTCTTTGACCAGGTCCTCCTTTAAGGATATGTTGGCTGAGAGCAGCTGGATCCTCCTCTGAGTCAAGAAGGTGCGCTGCCTAGTACGATATTGCTCATAGGTGCCGGTGGCTTGTAGAGGACTCTCCTTGTACGTTTGCGCCTCCCCTAACGTCTTTTCTTTCAGGGCCGACTTCTTCTGTCTGCTGGTCCATCTGCAGCACCACCATGTGACCTTAAGAAGCTTCTCTTTCACCTTTTACATTCTCCTATCAACGCATGTGTGTTTCTTACCCAAACCCACTCACAAAGTCCTTCCCGTCTCTCGCCAACTGGCCTCTGACCTCTGGCGTTTGCTTCAGAAGAGGACAGAAATCCTTCACTTCCTCCTCACTCTGCAGGCGATGGCTGCTCACTTTAAACGTTGCCATCAGCCTCTGCAGCGACTCGGCTGGAAGACTGGAGTGCATCTGGTAAACATGGGCACAAATTTTACAGCGCTTGACTTCTTTCAGTAAAAATGTTTTCAAAAATGAAAAGTGTAAACAGACGCTTAGGGACAAGATTATTTGTGTGGATCCATTGTAGTATTTAATATTACTTTATCATTATTAAGGCTTGAGCAGCATTTGTTTGGTATTTAAATAGTTTTTTTGGATTGATTTAAATTCCATTTTTAGATTTTTGAGCTCCCGAACACAAAATTCTATAATTGACTCCATAGGGCCCCTGTCAGAATAATTGTATCTAAGTTATCACAAAACTTTGTGTTGCCATGAGTCCCCGGCGAAAGGACAAAAGCTGTCTTTGATCCTACCAAGCAAAAGGTGTTGGATTAATTGTAAATAAGTTATCTCATATTTTTTCAAATATGATTGTTTGCTTATGCATTGCGTTAGACAAGCTGAAGAGAAATGAAACTTGGCATTAGATTGAACTTAGGTTGACCTGCCAACCGCAAAGAGGAGTTGGCAGATGAGACAGAGCAACACAGGAATTTACTGTATTTTTTTATATTTGCATGTGTTATGTTCTTAACACAGGTGTTATGTTTCCAACACAGCTGTAAATCCCCCTCCAGCTGTGTGTGTGTGTGTGTGTGTGTGTGTGTGTGTGTGTGTGTGTGTGTGTGTGTGTGTGTGTGTGTGTGTGTGTGTGTGTGTGTGTGTGTGTGTGTGTGTGTGTGTGTGTGTGTGTGTGTGTGTGTGTGTGTGTGTGTGTGTGTGTGTGTGAGATGCAGGGCCTCCCGAATGAATTAAAAGGCAAGGGGAGTGGGAGAAAGGTTTCTGAGTGAGTTGGAGCCTGTAACTGACAACACTTTCTCCAGGTCACTCTCCTCGTACGACAAAAGCGATCACTGGTTTGTCTTCTATTCACTGCTTCTGTGTGTATTCAATGTCTCATGGTATTTGACTCTGACAAAAGGCTTGTAAAACTTCTCTGTGTAGTATGTGAAGCGACATGAAGGTGTCGGTTTCTTTGATGTATTGTAATCCATAGGTAGATTTTGTCTTGACCCGAGATCTACAGAGCGGAGAGGAAGCAGGGCCTGACCCCCCTCCAGGCACCTTTTCTTTTATCTGTTTTGTGACCAAAGGCAGCGGCTGTTTACGACCCCCTTCCCTTAGAAACAGCTGTTTCCATGTAATCGGGGAAAGTCCAAATAAAAGAGGAGGCGTATAATCTTTCGTCAGAGCGTGGTGGGACACTGTACAAGAGTACAGCCCAGACGTTTCTCCCCAACTGAGTTAAATTGAATTCTGTCTCTGTGTAATTCCTTGCTTCTTTGTCTGTTTAATAGACGTCATCAGTGTTTGAACCTGACAGCCCCCTTGAAAATTAGGAAAAAAAATTAGCCCATGCCACCAGATTCACGTGTTTTCACAAAATGGCTGGAGACGTCTATCATGTCTAAAGAATCCATATTTGAAAAAAAAAATCTGTTCTGGTCGGCCTTTTTTAGGGCAAAAACAGGAGTCTTTAAAAACTAGTGACGCCTCTGTTTCAATTTTTAATCAAGGTTCCTTGAAAGCACCACAGTAATGTGCTATGAAATGCAAAAGTCAAACTTAAACATGTTGCCACCAATAGATTTATTATATTTTTTACCTTTTTTCTATCACCTTATAGTGTTTCCAAAATGTTGGCTCTGTGTGTGAGTGCTTAAATGTCTGTTAAATAAACAGGGAATTTTTACTTTTTGCAGGGGGGCTGGGATTGTTTAACCCTTCCTAATTTGATTCAAACAACCTTATTATTGAACAAAATGTATTTTATCTAAACTTTTCTGATGCCATATTTAAAAACAGATGGATTAAAATGAAAGAAAATCATCTTCAGATCTTTCCGAAGCCTATGCCATGATCATATGGTTGTGACCCTAAACAACCTCAGAGTGTTTATGCAACGGGCCAGCCAAGTTTGTGAGGTGGATCTGCAAGTAATCATCTTCAACATTCATCATTGTCAACCAATGATATTTTATCGTGTTTACGCCTTGATACTAAGACGCCCAACTTCTTTTTAATCTTGTGCATCAGTTAAGAATGTTACCGCACCTTGCTGACAAGCATGTGTCCACAACTGGGTCTGATCAAGCTGGCGCTGTGAGGTCCGTGTTGAACCCTGCAGCATGTTCTGCCCCTCAGCCTCATGAGGTCGCAGCGGAGACGGTCAATGAGGATCTGCTGGTCCACAAGGCGCTCCGTCTGAAGGACATTCGTACGTTTATGATTATAGGATGGGAGAGGATAGAATGTCAGAAAAGAACGCTGCTGACCTGTTCCTTGTCCTCACAAAATGCCTGCATGGAGATGTTTTGCTTCTGCAAGAGCTCCTGAACTTCCTTTTGCACTTTAGCATCTTTTTGCTTCAACAGCTGAGACTCTGCGTCCAGAGACTCCTGAAAGAAACACAATACAATCATCTTTCTTTTTGTTGGTTGGATGCTGCCTGGCTGAACATTATGGTTGACTGAGTGGGTGTTAAGGACAGACAGTTGGATTGGGTGAATTAGATGGTTGGATGAACATTATGGTTGGTTGGATGGATCAGCCATATGGACTATATATTGCAGATTCCCGCGATAACAACATATATTACAATGTATTATTTGGTATGTATTTGACATTTTTAAAACAGGTTACAAAGGCTCCAAATTTTAAGCAAAACTACACAATTGTGTATCGATCCAATACCAAATAACGGGCCGCATGTGGCCCCCGGGCCTTAATTTGCCCAGGTCTGCACAAACCCCTGTTCCTATGTGCTACCACATAAGATATGTTTTAACTGCTGATGCGGCTTTATTGATTTTTAAATGTGCCAGAAAATAACCCGTTTTGTACACTGTTCAATGCCCAGTAAATGTGTTTTTTGTATAGTATTCATCCAGCAATGGTCATGTGGGGACATAAATGATGGTATTTTGAGAGGTAATCATTGAAGTCGGACTTTACTGAAGGGCTAGGTGAGAAACGCAACTAACCTGACATCTATCCAGGTCTTCAGTGACAAGATGGGGCGAGTCGCTCTCCTCCGACCAGATGCCGTCCTCAATGTGACGTGATTGGCTGACGGCCTTCAGTCTCTTGTTCCACTCCTCCACTCGACACATAAAGGAGTTGTTAGTCTTCGTGCCACAGACCTCGGCCAGAAGATTAGCCGCCTGATAGACCAGTGAAGCGTAACCAGATGCTTCTCTTGCTGGGCTGTCGTCCTCAGGAAGGCTAGTTTGCGCCAACTGCGGTCTACGTGACTGGGTGCCATAGTCCACATGGCTGTACGTGGAGGTCAGATTCGAGTTGTCAGATGTCAACGTGGAAGGAAGGCTGTCTTCAGCGTCCGGTGAGATGACTTCTGCATGACGGCGAATGTGACGAGATTTGGACGCAAACTTGAGTACGCTTAGGCTTTCTGCAAAACTGTAGTGGGAGGGGCTTACACATGCCACCAATAGGGTGCAGGCATTGCCCCCTAGAGAGTCACGTAGCAGGCGTGTGATCTTGGCATGGCGGTAGGGAATATAGGCGCTGCGTTGTCTACTGGGATTAGCCAGGGCCCGGATGACATTGCCCAGCGCCAGGAGGCCCGTGTTGATGTGGACCGACTCCTCAAACCTGAGCCCCGTGTTGCCCGTTTTCCCGACGCGTTCTGAGCCCGCTAGGTCGACCACGCAGAATTTGGAGAGGCGCACTGCCTTGGAGGACTTGTCAGGGAAGGTCTGGCTGAGCCACAGCGTGAGGATGGTGTGGGAGCGACTGGACTGCTGGTTCATGCCAGTGATGCCCGTTTGACGTAAGGCGTTGCCCACCTCCAGGACGTTGAGGAGTTCCTCGGCGGAGGAGACCACCACCTCTTTGGCTCCCACCACCACTGGAGGGACATGACATGATAGATAGATAGATAGTACTTAATTGATTCCTTCAGGAGAGTTCCCTCAGGAAAATTTCAATTCCAGCAGCAGTGTACAGAATTGAGATCGAATTTTTAAAAGTAAATAATAAATAATGGGGGCACAAATGGAAATAATATAGAAAATATAACAATAAAAATAAAAAGCAACAATAATAACAGTACAAATAAGAATATAACAAGAGAAACTAGGCAGTAGTGACCATGTAATGAAAATGTTATTGCATTATTAATTGCACTGTTTACACTAAGCCCTCTAGTTCGCATCACAATGTATATATTTCCAAAAAAGTGCAGAAGTACCTCAACTTGTGCAGCCCTTTGAGACACTTGTGATTAAGGGCTATATAAATAAACTTTGATTGATTGATTGATTGATTGATTGATTGATTGATTGATTGATTGATTGATTGATTGATTGAAATTACGAACTGAATTGGTTCTGTGATTGAGCTCTAAAAGCAAATCAACATCCTCCAATAAAATTATTACCGGTAAAATAAATTTAAATGATGTTTGACCTCCCCATCCCCTTGACACTTAACCAGCACAATTTTAACAAGTAACATGCCTCTTAAAAAGAAAAACTAACTTTTAGATAAAAAATATTGTGTAAAAACAATAGAACAGGGGTGTCCAAACTTTTTTCATCAAGGGCCGCATAACAAAACATCAACGTATGCGGGGGCCATTTTGATCTTATTTTATTTTGTATAAAACAATGCTGAAAACATATGTTTAAAGAAAAAAAATTGTGTCAGCATTGTGTTACGGGAGACAAAGTGTACGATTAGCCATTTCAGAGGTGGTCCAAAGTGCCGCCAGGGGGGCTATTTGGAAACTAAAATTCGGGTGTTGTTGGCATGCAACATATTGTCACAAAAAAATAAAAAATAAAAAACACGTATTGTAATGACAAATAACTGAAATGTTGATACTAATAACTAACATTAATACAATTTGTCACTAACACCAAAGCTGGCACTGGGTTTTGATTTTAAATATTAGGAATGTCCGATAATATCGGACTGCTGATATTATCAGCCAATAAATGCTTTAAAATGTAATATCGGAAATTATCGGTATCGGTTTCAAAAAGTAAAATGTATTACTTTTTAAAACGCTGCTGTGTACACGGACTTGGGAAGGGGTACAAAGCGCCGATAAACCTTAAAAGCACTGAGGGTGGCAGTATTACCAATTTTAACACTGTTACAAATGTACGCCACACTGTGAACCCACACCAAACAAGAATGACAAAGACATTTCGGGAGAACATCCACACCGTAACACAACATAAACACGACAGAACAAATACCCAGCCACCCTTGCAGCACTAACTCTTCCGGGACGCTACAATATACACCCCCGTTGAACATTCTTGGCTGGCAGTAGTCTTGTTCTGCTTCAGTATGGTGCAGGCTCACAGTGCCACACCCGAAATGGCGACACGCTCTGAATGTTTTTGATGATTTTGTTTTTTAATTCAATGAATATCATCCGCTTCTTCCTCTCAGCACTGTACTTCACACTCACTTTCTTCCTTCTCAAGGTTGGAAAACCAAAGTTAAGTCGATTTCTAGATGTAAGCTAATGCTCGCGAGTAAGACCTCGGCCCTCATGTTACAACAGGTGCGTGGCTTTCCTACTAAATATAGACTTAGGCTTGGCATACGCCAGTAAAAAGCACAGTGCTAAGCGCCAGCGGACGGGATTATGTAACCTTGCAATCTCTGAAATGTTAACATGCCAGCATATCACAAAAGAAACAAAAGACTTTGACTATTATTTGATTAATGAATTTATCATTATAACCCAGGAAAGATTCTTGCGGTAGCAGCTGTATATGTGAGTTTCTCTTTGGTGCCAGCGTTTGTCACGACCACTTACAGTATGTTGTTTGCCTGAAATGGCCAAGGAATCACAGGAACACGTTTTGAAAGCAATCGGTGACATAATGATCGCCTAAATAACGTCATATTAATATGAATAAGAAGTAGAGATGTCCGATAATATCGGCCAATAAATGCTTTGAAGTGAAATATCGGAAATTGTTGGTGTCGGTTTCAAAAAGTGAAATTATTGACTTTTTAAAACGCCGCTGTACGGAGCGGTACATATCCGGTAAAATACGAACGTAAGGAGAAACACAGAACAGTTGCGTCTCCCAGTCAGCAGCCCCTCACCTCTCCCCTCTCCCACACACAACACAGGAGTTGACAACTGCAGCATAAGTGGTTTACTGGTGACACTTGATGACCTCATCAAACCGCCGCTAGCGGAGCATAACAACAACAAGAGTGTGTTGTTGCCGGTGCTGTAGCCGTGGCAAACAAGCGAGCTCGCTCGGTGACCGACTAACGACACCATGTCTATAGCTTTGGATTATTTTAAAGTGTGTCTGACGGATAAAAAACTGGTAATTTGACTGCAAAAAGTTGGTTATGCGAGGAGGAACCAAGACGTCTTCCTTTAACACAAGCAATTTGATCTCCCACATGTTCAAGAATCATAAGGAGATAGACGATGATTACAAGCAAAAGATGGATGAAAAGCAAACAGCGAAAAAAAGTTAGTACCACACAGTTGTTGCTTAAAGACTCCGCCGGGAAAAAACAAAAATACAACAAAAAACACCCCAAGGCGAAAGCCCACACAATATGACAAAAGCTACGGTGGAGTTTGGTGTGGATTGTCTGCCCTGCATGGCGCACACTTTGCAGCTTGCAGTGAGCTGAGCTGCCCTGTCTCAAGCAGCATTTCAGAAGCTCTGACTGACTGCTAGGCCACTTCAAGCACTCACCACTAGCTTGCAGCACATTTGTGTTACTCAT
Organism: Nerophis ophidion; assembly: GCF_033978795.1. NCBI lineage: Eukaryota > Metazoa > Chordata > Actinopteri > Syngnathiformes > Syngnathidae > Nerophis > Nerophis ophidion. The sequence continues at coordinate 35,167,322 of NC_084611.1, forward strand.
ACAAATACATTAGAGCAGGGCAGATTGAGCCCAGTTTATAATTTTCTGTTATACAGTATGCCAGGCAGTCTTGCAGTAAAGGAGGACTATGTTATTGTGTGCCTTCTTTGTTTTTGTAGCTGTTGTTTTCAGGCATGTTTAAAAAAAAAATAAATGATGCACTTTGTGAAAATCAAAGTATAGTATTTCCCATAATTGTAGTGGTTTTCAGGATTATCTCAGGGAGAGCATGTCCCAAATTCCAAGCTGCTGTTTTGAGACATGTTAAAAAATAATGCACTTTGCGACTTCAATAATAAATATGGCAGTGCCATGTTGGCATGTTTTTCCATAACTACAGTTGATTTATTTTGGAAAACCTTGGTACATTGTTTAATGCATCCAGCGGGGCATCACAACAAAATTAGGCATAATAATGTGTTAATTCCACGACTGTATATATTGGTATCGGTTGATATCAAATCGATAATTAAGAGTTGGACAATATCGGAATCTCGGATATCGGCAAAAAAGCCATTATCGGACACCTCTAAAATGAAGCATTCTATTCATTGGCTAAAAGATAATTGTGTGTCCTTGCCCTGATGTTTTTTACAATGTGGAAATCAAATATTGGCAAAGCCCAAACGACCACCTCTGTGTGTCGCCAATGTATCCAAAGCCTGTAGAAATATGAAGTTGGCGTGAGGCAGCGCACATATCCACGTCAAGGTCAGTTTTGATACGTATAGTGTATTAACCCAGCAGCTTTGTAGTGGTTGTCCGTGTTTGGGGGAAACATCTGGTCCCTGGAGGCCCGGAGCCAGGCTTGATGTGACACATTGATAGCTTCGCTTCTCCAGTTTAGGAGTCCTTCATTGTTGACTTAGGCTCCTCCGGGTACTCCAGTCCTGTGTAATGATGTTCGCTTTTAATAAAGCAACGTCTATGTCTAGTTCAGTACAGCGCCTCCGACATCTCTTTTAATCTAGCCGCACTGCCGCGTCATCCTTCTGTACAGACCAGAAATACACTTCATTTTAATGCAAAAAACAAATAAACAATTGTGACTTCTTGTCTCTCATAAGGATTGTGCACGAGAGACAAAATTGCAAAAAAGTGCAGTTCTCCTTGAAGAACATGAAATGAAATGTGAAGGCTAAATTGGCCACCTGAGATTTTTTGCGTCACAAAGTCGGGATTTTTACTAAGTGTCTGAAAGTCGGGATTTCTTTTAAGTGTCAAAAAGTCTGGATTTTTTTTAAGTGTCAAAAAGTCTGGATTTTTTCTAAGTATCAAAAAAATCTGAATTTTTTTGTAATTGTCAAAAAGTCAGGATTTTTTGTAAGTGTCGAAAGTCTGGATTTTGTGTAAGTGTTAAAAAGCCTGGATTTTGGGTAAGTGTCAAAAAAGCCTGGATTTTCTCAAAATGTCAAAAAGTTGTTTTTTGTTGTGTCAAAAAGTAGTTTTTTCCAAGTGTCAAAAGAAATTGGGACTTTTCTAAGTGTCATAAGGTCTGGATTTTTTCTAAATGTCAAAAAGTCTGGATTTTTTTTTGTAAGGGTCAAAAAGTCTGGATTTTTTGTAAGTGTCAAAAAGTCTGCATTTTCTCCAAGTGTCAAAAAGTCTGGATTTTTTCTAAGTGTCAAAAAGTCTGGATTTTTCCTAAATGTCAAAAAGTCTGGATTTTTTATGAGTGTCAAAAGTCTGGATTTTCTCTAAGTGTCAAAAAGTCAGGTTTTGTTGTGTCAAAAAGTTGTTTTTTTTAAGTGTCAAAGAATTGGGATTTTTTTTCAAGTGTCAAAAAGTATTATTTTTTTTCCTAGGTGTCAAAAAGTCTGGATTTCTTTCTAAATGTCACAAAATTGTGATTTTTCCTAAGTGTCAAAAATTCTGGATTTTTTCTAAAAGTTAAAAAGTTGGGTTTTAGTGTGCCAAAAAGTAGTTTTTTTTCTAAGTGTCAAAAGGTCTGGATTTTTCCTATATATCAAAAAGTCTGGATTTTTTGTAAATGTCAGACAAGTCTGAATTTTCTGTAAGTGTCAAAAAGTCTGGATTTTTTTTTAAGTCTGGATTTTTCCTAAATATCGAAATTTCTGGATTTTTTTGTGTCAAAAAGTCTGGATTTTTTTCTAAGAGTCAAAAAATCAGGATTTTTCCTAAATGTCAAAAAGTTTGGATTTTTTGTGAGTGTCAAAAAGTCTGGATTTTCTCTAAGCGTCAAAAAGTTTTGTTGTGTCAAAAAGTTATTGTTTTTTCTCTGTCAAAAAACTGGGATATTTCCCAAATGTCAAAAAGTCTGGATTTTTTCTAAATGTCAAAAAGTCTGGAGTTTTTTCCGAGTGTCAAAAAGTCTGGATTTTTATTAAGTGTTACAAAATTGGGATTTTTTTCTAAGTGTCGGAAAGTCTGTATTTTTTTCTAAATGTCAAAAAGTCTGTATTTTTTCTAAATGTGAAAAAGTCGATGTTTTGTAAGTGTCAAAAAGTCTGGATTTTTCTAAGTGTCCAAAAATCTGGATTTTTTTCTAGGTGTCAAAATGTCTTGATTTTTTCTAAGTGTCAAAAAGTCTGGGTTTTTCCTAAATGTCAAGTAGTCTGGATTTTTTCTAAGAGTAAAAAATTCTGGATTTTCCCTAAGTGTCAAAAAGTTTGGATATTTTTTGTAAGTGTCAAAAAGTCTGGAATTTCTTTAAGTATCAAAAAGTCGGGTATTGTTTGGTAAAAAGTTTTTCTTTTTTCTAAGTGTCAAAAAGTCTGGATTTTTTTCCAAGTGTCAAAAAGTCTGGATTTTTTTTAAGTGTCAAAAAATCAGGATTTTTTTTAAGTGTCAAAAAGTCTGGATTTTTTTTGTAAGGGTCAAAAAGTCAGGTTTTGTTGAGTCAAAAAGTCTGTCTTTTTCCTAAATGTCAAAAAGTCTGGATTTTTTGTAAGTGTCAAAAAGTCTGCATTTTCTCCAAGTGTCAAAAAGTCTGGATTTTTTCAAAGTGTCAAAAAGTCTGGATTTTTCCTAAATGTCAAAAAGTCTGGATTTTTTATGAGTTTCAAAAGTCTGGATTTTCTCTAAGTGTCAAAAAGTCAGGTTTTGTTGTGTCAAAAAGTTGTTGTTTTTAAGTGTCAAAAAATTGGGATTTTTCTTCAAGTGTCAAAAAGTATTTTTTTTTTCCCTAAGTGTCAAAAAGTCTGGATTTCTTTCCAAGTGTCAAAAAATCAGGATTTTTTTTTAAGTGTAAAAAATTCTGGATTTTTCCTGAATGTCAAAACGTCTTGATTTTCTCTAAGTGTCAAAAAGTCAGGTTTTGTTGTGTCAAAAAGTTGTTGTTTTATCTAAAGTGTCAAAAAGTCAGGTTTTGTTGTGTCAAAAAGTTGTTGTTTTATCTAAATTATCAAAAAGTCTGGATTTTTTCTAAGTGTCAAAAAGTCTGGATTTTCTCTAAGTGTCCAAAAATCTGGATTTTTTTCTAGGTGTCAAAAAGTCTTGATTTTTTCTAAGTGTCAAAAAGTCTGGATTTTTTCTAAATGTCAAAAAGTCTGGATTTTTTGTAAGAGTCAAAAAGTCTGGATTTCTTTCCAAGTGTCAAAAAATCAGGATTTTTTTTAAGTGTAAAAAATTCTGGATTTTTCCTGAATGTCAAAACGTCTTGATTTTCTCTAAGTGTCAAAAAGTCAGGTTTTGTTGTGTCAAAAAGTTGTTGTTTTATCTAAAGTGTCAAAAAGTCAGGTTTTGTTGTGTCAAAAAGTTGTTGTTTTATCTAAAGTGTCAAAAAGTCTGGATTTTTTCTAAGTGTCAAAAAGTCTGGATTTTCTCTAAGTGTCCAAAAGTCTGGATTTTTTTCTAGGTGTCAAAAAGTCTTGATATTTTCTAAGTGTCAAAAAGTCTGGATTTTTTCTAAATGTCAAAAAGTCTGGATTTTTTGTAAGAGTCAAAAAGTCTGGATTTCTTTCCAAGTGTCAAAAAATCTGGATTTTTTTTAAGTGTAAAAAATTCTGGATTTTTCCTGAATGTCAAAACGTCTTGATTTTCTCTAAGTGTCAAAAAGTCAGGTTTTGTTGTGTCAAAAAGTTGTTGTTTTATCTAAAGTGTCAAAAAGTCTGGATTTTTTCTAAGTGTCAAAAAGTCTGGATTTTCTCTAAGTGTCCAAAAATCTGGATTTTTTTCTAGGTGTCAAAAAGTCTTGATATTTTCTAAGTGTCAAAAAGTCTGGATTTTTTCTAAATGTCAAAAAGTCTGGATTTTTTGTAAGAGTCAAAAAGTCTGGATTTTCCCTGTTTCCAAGTCAGGATTTTTTTTGTAAGTGTCAAAAAGTCTGGATTTTCTCTAAGTGTCAAAAAGTCGGGTATTGTTGTGTCAAAAAGTTTTTGTTTTTTCTAAGTGTCAAAAAAATTGGGGATTTTTTCTAAGTGTCAAAAATTCTGGATTTTTCCTAAATGTCCAAAAGTTTGGATTTTCTCTAAGTGTCAAAAAGTCAGAATTTTCTCTAACTGTCAAGAAGTCGTTTTTTTTTTTTCATAAGTTGTTTGGTATTGTTGTGTCAAAAAGTTTTTGTTTTTTCTAAGTGTCAAAAAAATTGGGATTTTTTTCCAAGTGTCAAAAGTCTGGATTTTTTCTAAGTGTCAAAAATTCTGGATTTTTCCTAAATGTCAAAAAGTTTGGATTTTCTCTAAGTGTCAATAAGTCAGGTTTTGTTGTCTCAAAAAGTTGTTGTTTTATCTAAAGTGTCAAAAAATTGGGATTTTTTTCCAAGTGTCAAAAAGTCTGGACTTTTCGTAAGTGTCAAAAAGTCTGGATTTTTTTTCTAAATGTCAAGAGTATATTTTTTGTAAGTGTCAAAAAGTCTGGATTTTCCCTAAGTGTCCAAAAGTCGTGTTATGTTGAGTCAAAAAATCTGGATTTTTTCCAAGTGTCAAAAAGTCGGGTTTTGTTGAGTCAAAAAGTCTGTATTTTTTTTAAGTGTCAAAAAGTCTAGATTTTTTCACTACATTGACTACCAGGTGGAACAGGGGTTAGTGCATGTGTCTCATAATACGAAGGTCTTGAGTAGTCCTGGGTTCAATCCCGGGCTCAGGATCTTTCTGTGTGGAGTTTGTATGTTCTCCCCGCGACTGTGTGGGTTCCCTCCGGGTACTCCGGCTTCCTCCCACTCACAACACTAAATTAGCCCTAGTGTGTGAATGTGAGTGTGAATGTTGTCTATCTGTGTTGGCCCTGTGATGAGGTGGCGACTTGTCCAGGCGACTTGTTGCCCGCCTTCCGCCCGATTGTAGCTGAGATATGCTCCAGTGTGCCCCGCGACCCCAAAGGGAATAAGCGGTAGAAAATGAATGGATGGATAACTACCATTGACCATGGGATCAGGGTCATCTTTATGTGTGGAATAAATGAACGTAACAGACTCCTTCTTAGGACGTTGTCGTGCATAGCTCTTCAAAGGTGTAGATGTTACCCGGTGAAAAAAGTTATGAGATGTCCTGATACGATCCAATTATCGATGATTTACATGGTTAAAGATTGTACTCGCGTGAAAGATTCCTTTAAAGGGAATGCAAGTGTATTACATTTTCTGATTCCTTGTTATACACAAGCAGGAGGTCCGGTAGGGCGCGTTATGTGAGCTCACCTGTGTTTCCCCTGAGGTCATCCCGGATGTGGAGGTCTTTGTGTGCGGTGTCCAGCTCCAGAAGGTCACGCAATTCCTCCTTGTACAGCTCCAGGTAGGACAGGCGCATGGTGGCGTCCACGCCATCGCTGCTCCTCTGCTTCTTCTTGTCCAGCAGGGAGAAGACATCCTTGGCGAAGCAGGAGATGATGCCGCCCTCTGCATCTGAAACACACACACAGGTCAACCATTTGTCTAACTTTAATACAAATCCCGTTTCCATATGAGTTGGGAAATTGTGTTAGAGGTAAATAAAAACAGAATACAATGATTTGCAAATCCCTTTCAACCCATATTCAATTGAATGCACTACAAAGACAAGATATTTGATGTTCAAACTCATCAGACCACAGAACACTTTTCCGCTTTGCATCAGTCCATCTTAGATGATCTCCGGCCCAGAGAAGCCGGCGGCGTTTCTGGATGTTGTTGATAAATGGCTTTCGCTGTGCAGAGTAGAGTTTTAACTTGCACTTACAGATGTAGCGACAAACTATTTAGTGACAGCGGTTTTTAAAAGTGTTCCTGAGCCCATGTGGTGATATCCTTTAGAGAATGATGTTGGTTTTTAAAACAGTCTAAGGGATCAAAGGTCACGGTCATTCAATGTCGGTTTCCGGCCATGCCGCTTACGTGGAGTGATTTCTCCAGATTCTCTGAACCTTTTGATGATATTATGGACCGTAGAAGTTGAAATCCCTAAATTTCTTGCAATTACACTTTGAGAAGCGTTCTTAAACTGTTTGACTATTTGCTCACGCAGTTGTGGACAAAGGGGTATACTTGGCCCTATCCTTTCTTGTGAAAGACTAATCATTTTTTGGGAAGCTGTTTTTATACCCAATCATTGCACCCAACTGTTCCCAATTAGCCTGCACACAGGTGGGATGTTCCAAATAAGTGTTTGATGAGCATTCCTCAACTTTATCAGTATTTATTGCCACCTTTCCCAACTTCTTTGTCACGTGTTGCTGGCATCAAATTCTAAAGTTAATGATTATTTGCACACAAAGAAAGTTTATCAGTTTGAACATCAAATATGTTGTCTTTGTAGCATATTCAACTGAATTTGTGTTGAAAATTATTCGCAAATCATTGTATTCCGTTTATATTTACATCTAACACAATTTCCCAACTCATGGAAACGGGGTTTGTAACTTAATATTTCTTCATCATTCCATCCAGGTTCTCACCCATCTTGTTCCCACCCAGCGTGTAAGTCTTCCCAGACCCGGTTTGACCGTAACAGAACACGGTGGCGTTGGTTCCGTCCAGTAAGCACTTGGTCAGCGGCTTAACGCAAGACTCGTATACCTCATCCTGGCTGGAGCTCGGTCCAAAGGCGTGGTCGAAGGAAAAAAGCTGGTCGGAACCGAGCATCACCTGCGGGGCTCCGGGCACCACCCGCAGGCACTCCCGGTGGGTGTGCAGCAGCTCCCTGGGCAGGAGTGGACGCAACCGAACCGCCACACGGATACGAACCTCCGCCATTATCATAAAAGATTAAACGCTTATTTTAAATTTGACATTAAGTTAATAAAAGATAAAGACGCTTTGTAATTGTGCGCCATCTTTAAAAAAAGATCAAAGTAACCTAGACAAGACAATAAAGGCAAAGAATAGGAGAAACACAAGCGACGAATCCTTCCTCTTTCATCTACGACACATCCTAAAAATCCACTTTTGTTTAAACTTACATTATTAATTCTTCATTCGTCTATTTTTCGGTGCTTTTATCGCAATGAAATGACACATAATTCCGTCTCGTCCGAGGTAGCCCGGTTGCCGTGGAAACAGACGCTATGTTCAACAACGGCCTCAAAGGACTACCGGAAGACCGTTAAAAAAAAGTTATAAAGATTAACAGCGCCCCTACGTGGAGCTCCCAAGACTGCACCGAAAGGTGAGGGGTAATACCATACCAAATTTATTGTAAAGCCCTCTAAAGGCCTACTGAAACCCACTACTACCGACCACGCAGTCTGATAGTTTATATATCAATGATGAAATCTTAACATTGCAACACATGTCAATACGCCCTTTTTAGTTTACTAAATTGAAATTTTAAATTTTGCGCGAAGTATCCTGTTGAAAATGTCTCGGTATGATGACGCGTGCGCGTGATGTCTCGAATTATAGCGGACATTTTTTTCCAGTCCGATCCAAGCTATAAGTAGTCTGCTTTAATCGCATAATTACACAGTATTCTGGACATCTGTGTTGCTGAATCTTTTGCAATTTGTTCAGTTAGTAATGGAGACGTCAGAGAAGAAAGATGTAGGTGGGAAACGGTGTATTGCAGCTGCCTTTAGCAACACAAACACAGCCAGTGTTTTCTTGTTTACATTCTCGAAGGTGAAGCTTTACTATGGAACAGAGCGGTCAAGCGAACATAGTTCCCGACCAAATGTCAACCAGCAGGTTTTGGTGAGAAACTTGTGGTAATAAGTCGGCTGTTACTGTAGACATGAGCGGAGCTTGTGTCCTCCTGCAGCTGCGGACTCTCTTGCCTCCTCCCACCGGAGACACTGGCGGTCACCACACCCCTCCGACTTTCAGGTACCATATAATCTTACTAAAACACTAGTAACACAATAAACAGATAAGGGATTTTCCAGAATTATCCTAGTAAATGTGTCTAATAACATCTGAATCGCTCCCACAGCCCTCGCCTTTTTTTCTAGTCCTTCAATCTCACTATCCTCATCCACGAATCTTTCATCCTCGCTCAAATTAATGGGGAAATCATCGCTTTCTCGGTCCGAATCGCTCTCGCTTCTGGTGGCCATGATTGTAAACAATAGGAGGATGTGAAGAGCTCCACAAACCGTGACGTCACCGTCTACTTCTTCCGGTACAGGCAAGGCTTTTTTATTAGCGACCAAAAGTTGCGAACTTTATCGTCGATGTTCTCTACTAAATCCTTTCAGCAAAAATATGGCAATATCACGAAATGATCAAGTACGACACATAGAATGGACCTGCTATCCCCGTTTGAATAAGAAAATCTCATTTCAGTAGGCCTTTAAATGCAACCACAGTTGAAGAACAAAGGGCTGTACACCACAAAGAAATACAGGCAAAGGACAGACTAAAAAGTAACATTTAAAACGGAAGTAAAATACACATTCAAAAAGCAAATACAAATTAACCTACGACATACTTGCCAACCCTCGTGGATTTTCCGGTAGATTCCCGAAATTCAGCACCTCTCCCGAAAACCTCCCAGGACAAATTTTCTCCCGAAATTCAGGCGGAGCTGGAGACCACGCCCCTCCAGCTCCATGCAGACCTGAGTGAGGACAGCCTGTTTTCACGTCCGCTTTCCCACAATATAAACAGTGTGTCTGCCCAATGACGTTATAACTGTAGAATGATCGAGGGCGAGTCCTTGGTTTCTTATGTGAGTTTATTGTTAGGCAGTTTCATTAACATCCTCCCAGCGCGGTAACAACACACAACAACAGCAGTCACGTTTTTGTCTACCGTAAAGCAGTTTGTTTGCCGTAAACAACAATGTTGTGACACTCTGAAACAGGACAGTACTGCCATCTTCGGTACATGCACCACAACACCTCCAGGCAACTTCAACCCTTTACTAACACCCTCCTCCATTCACATCCCATCTGTAAATAACCTAATGTAAATAATCGAATGTATTTCTAATGTATACACTTGTTTTTAGGCTATCTGAATTCACTATGTTCTCTGCTCGCTGTACATATCCTACTAAGTAATACCTACACTGTTTCAATGTCCATTTCTCTGTTGATGCAATTGTGGATGACTGAAGTACTGATATCAACCAAAGCTCCTCATCCCACCCCTCGGGTTGTAAATAATGTAAATAATTCAATGTATATACTATGATGATTAACTTGTGTGATGACTGTATTATGCTGATTGTATATATTTGTACCATGAATTGATTAACGTGGACCCCGACTTAAACAAGTTGAAAAACTTATTCGGGTGTTACCATTTAGTGGTCAATTGTACGGAATATGTACTGTACTGTGCAATCTACTAATAAAAGTTTCAATCAATCAATCAATTGTGCATATGTGACAATAACATCTATGGCTTTTAGAGAGTGCAGTGCACAACTGCGCACACAACAGTTGTAAATATACTCCTCCCCTCTTAACCACGCCCCCCGCACCCCCTTATCCGACCACGCCCCCACCTCCTGAAATCGGAGGTCTCAAGGTTGGCAAGTATGCCCTAAGAACAAGTTGTCAGATAAAAAGCAGTTAAAAAGTTAAAAAACAGTTTAATGACAGAGAAGTACCTTGTTTGGTTGCCAGACCTAATAGTTAGCTCAATATTGTACTTTTGTGCTTTAAATTAGTCATTTATGACAAAATATTTTAGCGTACCTTTGTCTTATGTATATGATTAAATTACACAAAGTGTACAAAACGTATAAAAAAGATTTTATAACCTACGATCATCAATCAATCCATTTATTTATACAGCCCTAAATCACGAGTGTCTCAAAGGGCTGCACAAGCCACAAAGACATCCTAGGCTCAAATCCCACATCAGGGCAAGGAAAAACTCCACCCAGTGGGCTACAATGAGAAACCTTGGAGAGGACCGCAGATGTGGGGAACCGACCGGTGCAATGGACGTCAAGTGGATCTAGGGAATAGTGTGAGAGTCCAGTCCATAGTGGGGTCAGCAGGCAATTATCTTGAGTGGAGACAAGTCAGCAGCGCAGAGACGTCCCCAACAGAAAAGAGACGGCAGATCAACTGTCTAAAAGGGGGGGTCTATTTAAAGTCGAGAGAATGCAAAGGAGTTTTGAGATGGGACTTACGATAAAAATGCGATTGCTAAACGGAAGATAAATTAATTTTCGTATACAAACAAACTTTTTTTTTTCTTAGTATTGTTGAAATAGAGCACACAATTCCCAAACAGGCTGAATATTTAGAAGTTGGAATGTCCCCTTAATTTTAATGGGAATTTCCACAAAGTTTGGAAATTTTAGGAAAAGCGGGATTTTTTTTTGAAAATGGTAAAAAACTTAAATGGTGTGAATGAGTTGCAATGGCTGGTGTTGAAATTTTTCAAATCAGTCGAGAAATGTTGAAGTAGTAACATGTTGAATTGAAAAATGGTAATACGGAATTCCTGGAATTTAAGGAAAACCAGGAATTTTTCCAGTTCAAAAAACAACTTCGTTTTCTGTCCAGATTAAAAGGAATGTTTTGACGGTGGAACGGTTAAAATGCATTGAATGTGGAAGGAGTAGTCGCCAGAAAAAGGGTGGGTTTAGGGCTTTGGAAAGCCAGGAATTCTGGAAAATCCTGGAATGTTTTTTTTTTCAACCTGGAAAAAAGGTTGTTTAAATTTCCAGGATGGTGGAATGTGGTGAAGGTGGAATGGTTTGAATCGGTTGAAAAATGTGGAAATGGTGAAAGTTTGAAAAATGGCCATTTCATTTTGAATGGGAAAAATGTCCCAGAAAACCTTGAATGCTGGGAAATCTGGGGATTTTTCAAGGGAAACCCCGTGATTCCTGAATAGTTTGAAGTGGGAACGGTTTGAATCGGGTGAAAAATGTGGAAGGCTGAGCTCGCCAAAATCTGCAGTAGTAGTGGTTTAATGAATAGATTAATTTTAGTGTAAAAAATCATAAGTGTGAGTGCTTTTGAGCATTCACACAATATTATAATATTCATATAATTACTGATGTACTTATACAGTGTAAAAAGTACAATAAAGATAATACCATATTTCAGCAGCATGTCACTGGGTTTATTTCTGCATGTTTAAATATCAGTTAATATTGCAGTACAGCTAAGATGAAAAGTGAAGATTAACTAAAGTTTTTGTAATTCATAAAGTATTAAATATTTTGAGGGACTTCAGTCTACACTTGAAATTTTAATTTTTTCCACTTTATTGAATTTCTAAAAATGAGAAAAATTACAAGTGTCAATACTTCATAAAAATTGAAGTGTATATATTAAGTAAAATATAAACTCAATGTATCAATCTTAAAGATGCAACATTTGGTAAATATTTTTTTTTTTACATGTAATTATTTTTCCAACATTAAAACAATATTTTACAAATTTTAATTTTGATGGGATATTCCACTACATTCCATTTAAATTTGAATTCTTCACAAATGTATTTATCTCTAGTCAAAGAAAGACATGAAATATGTGATGTGCTTCACTGTAATATTGTATGCCACCATGGTCCAAATGCTGGCACCTACATTTATGACTTGTGTGGGTGGCTTAGAACAGTGTTTAACCATTGTCATTGTTAGTCTGCGTCTGGGCCGCAGCGGTACTCGGATGTAATATACATTTCCACCACTTGTGGCAGTATTGACAGCGAAAGTCGAAGTTTGTTAAGCGCAAACATTATGACCGAGTGATAAAGCTGTATTTTCATAAGCACTTTTATTTTATTGACATTTTTGTTAAGAAACATTCATTCATTAAGGTTATAATTGTATGTGAATTAAATTGTTCATGAGTTATTTTTGAGCCCCTACTTATGCCATACTTGCCAACCTTGAGACCTCTGAATTCGTGAGATGGGGGGGAGGGGGTTGGAGTGGAGGGGTAGGGGGTGTATATTGTAGCGTCCCGGAAGAGTTAGTGCTGCAAGGGGTCTGGGTATTTGTTCTGTTGTCTTTATGTTGTGTTACGGTGCGAATGTTCTCCCGAAATGTGTTTTGTCATTTTTGTTTAGTGTGGGTTTACAGTGTGGCGCATATTTGTAATGGTGATAAAGTTGTTTATACGGCCACCCTCAGTGTGACCTGTATGGCTGTTGACCAGGTATGCATCGCATTCACTTGTGTGTGTGAAAAGCCGTAGATATTATGTGACTTAAAGCACGCCCCCAATATTGTTGTCTGGGTGGAAATCAGGAGAATGGTTACCCCGGGAGATTTTCGTGAGGGGCTCTGAAATTCGGGAGTCTCCCGGGAAAATCGGGAGGGTTGGCAAGTATGACATACGCACTATTTTTTTTCTAATCAGCCTGGTAACACATGGTTTCATAACATTTGGCAAGGTTTATCCTATTAAAAACTGTAAGGTTAAATGTAATTATTGAATATGAGCAAAATCAATAGTACATTACTAATTCAGTGTTAAAATTTAAATGGGCCCCGGACCAATCTGTAGTGGAAAAGTTGGCTTCCGAGGTCAAAAAGAAAAAGGTTGAAAACCTCCAGTTTAGAAGGCACTGCCTACTCTGTGCGAAGGCAGCCATCTTGTCAGTAGTAGATGGAGCGTGTGTGGTGTATGGGGATGTGGGCCATCTCTTGGTGGTGCTGCTTGGCGTACGGCCACAGGTAGAAGTCGATGATAGCAGAGTTGATGCTGCCGCTGCTCCTGCCGTCCCGCTCTTGCAGCAGCTCGCTCAAACGCGTCCTGATGCGCTCCACCGCCCAGATGGAACACGCTCGGATCTCCACCTCTCTCCTGTCGCCTGAGGGCAGCAGCTCGCCTGGAGGACGAGGTTGTAAAAGGTTTTCACGTTGGGTCACAACATTAGGTACGCTGCACTTTCCATATCCAGGGCATTTGGAACAAATACACCGCTCTATAAGAGAGAAGAACCATGTGATTACTCTCCAAAAAATCCCGCCCGTTTTACGCGCCCCCGTGACCGGGCGCGGAACGTCCCGTGCGCCCCACTTTCCGGTACCACCCGCAACGTTTCTACCACTCTTGTACCCGCCCTAGCATGCAAATTAGCCATGTGCTCGGTGTGCCCCCCGGAGGCCGTGCCCACCGGACTGCGATATAGCCCGCCTCGCAGCGAGGGGCACCGAGCCGTTCGCGACCAGATGCCGAGTGTTGTCGTCCCGGCCTCGTTCACGATTTGATCTAAATATATTTATATATTATGCATACATATTTATATATACTATATACATATAGACTCATTAGTATATAAATAAGTAGTTTTTGTAGTTATTGTATTTATTTTATTATTATTGTGCAAACCCCGTTTTCATATGAATTGGGAAATTGTGTAAGTTGTAAATATAAACGAAATACAATGATTTGCAAATCAGTTTCAACCCATATTCAGTTGAATATGCTACAAAGACAACATATTTGATGTTAAAACTGATAAACCTTGTTTTTTCCTAATTATCATTAACTTTAGAATTTGATGCCAGCAACACGTGACAAAGGAGTTGGGAAAGGTGGCATTAAATACTGATAAAGTTGAGGAATGCTCATCAAACACTTATTTGGAACATCCCACAGGTGTGTAGGCTAATTGGGAACAGGTAGGTGCCATGATTGGGTATAAAAGCAGCTTCCATGAAATGCTAAGTAATTCACAAACAAGGATGGGGTGATGGTCACCAATTTGTAAGCAAAGTTTTAGAACAACATTTCTCAATGAGCTATTGCAAGGAATTTAGGGATTTCACCATCTACGGTCCGTAAAATCATCAAAAGGTTCAGAGAATCTGGAGAGATCACTGCACGTAAGTGATGATATTACGGACCTTTGATCCCTCAGGCGGTACTGCATCAAAAACCGACATCAGTGTGTAAAAGATATCACCACATAGGCTCAGGAACACTTCATAAAACCACTGTCAGTAACTACAGTTGGTCGCTAAATCTGGAAGTGCAAATTAACACTACTATGCAAAGCGAAAGCCATTTATCAACAACACCAGGAACGCCGCCGGCTTCGCTGGGCCCGAACGCAACCAAGATGGACTGATGCAAAGTGGAAAAGTGTTCTGTGATCTGACGAGTCCACATTTCAAATTATATTTGGAAACTGTGGACGTGGTGTCCTACGGAACAAAGAGGAAAATAATTATCCGGATTGTTATAGGCGCAAAGTTCAAAAGCCAGCATCTGTGATGGTATGGGGGTGTATAAGTGCCCAAGACATGGGTAACTTACACATCTGTGAAGGCACCATTAATGTTGAATGGTCCATACAGGTTTTGGAGCAACATATGTTGTCATCCAAGCAACGTTATCGTGGACGCCCCTGCTTATTTCAGCAAAACAATGCAAAGCCACGTGTTACAACAGCGTGGCTTCGTAGTAAAAGAGTGCGGGTAGTTTCCTGGCCCGCCTGCAGTGCAGACATATCTCCCATCAAAGATGTGTGGCGCATTATGAAGCGTAAAATACGACAACAAGACCCCGGACTGTTGAACAACTTAAGCTGTACATCAAGCAAGAATCGTAAAGAATTCCACTTTCGAAGCTTCAACAATTAGTTTCCTCAGTTCCCAAACGTTTATTGAGTGTTGTTAAAAGAAAAGGTTTGAAAATACATCAAAGATGCTATTATAATCCATTTCTAATGGATAAAGCTTTGGCCTGGACAAGAGGTCATCAGGTGGTCCCCAACGTTCACCGAGTGTTTCGACCCTTAACCACAACACTCTCCGGTTGGTGGGTCAGCAGAGATTGGCCAGATCACTGCTCCTCTCATCCAGGCTTCCAGCTATTGTCCTCTCTTTTATGCCAGAGCCAACAGGAGGCTCTCTCCGCCGCTTCTCCCAGCCTACGAACGGCTGTTTTTCTCAAGTGACCTCTCAATCCAACCTTTGTCCTCATATTCCACACAGATTGCGCAGGGAATCCTCGACAACCAACTTCCACTGTCATCAGCCATGCTGTCCACCCCTTGTCCCGGCAGTCCTGGACAAGTTGTTGGTACTTTGTTTTCTTCCTCTCTGCCGCTTCCTCACATCCCTCCTCCCACGGGAGAGTAAGTTCCACCAGGATGATTTTCTTTCCCTCTGGGGACCACAAAACTAAGTCTGGTCTCAGAGTGGTGGACAGTACTGCCTCTGGGAAGAGGAGCTTCTGCCCCAGGTGGACCTCCATCTCCCATCCCTGGGCCAACTGCAAGAGGTTTTGGTAACACAGTGGTGAACATGCCCTTTCCCAACTACTTTGGCACGTGTTGCAGCCATGAAATTCTAAGTTAATTATTATTTGCAAAACAAAAAAAGTTTATGAGTTTAAACATCAAATATCTTGTCTTTGTAGTGCATTCAATTGAATATGGGTTGAAAAGGATTTGCAAATCATTGTATTCCATTTATATTTCCCTTTAACACAATTTCCCAACTCACATGGAAACGGAGTTTGACCTTTAAGACCGTCATGAAGAAGATTTAAGATCCACCGAAAAGTATAAGTCAATAACAGTGCAGCTTTTTTGGCAGCTTTTGACAGACTTGTCCCCGATTTTTTACTTTTTCCATTATCGTTCCATTCACTTTTACCATAATATTTACTAAGGTCCACATCCGGGTCCTGACCCGACATATTATATTTTGAAGACCTTGTATAGTCATGTTTAAGACTATCTATGAGAAATTAATATAATCTAAGACATTTTAAGGCCTTATATTGAAATCAGTGATCTATTTGGTAATAAAAAAATCATAAAAAAATATTTTTAAAAATCATAACTCAGGGGTCCCCAAACTATGGCCCGCCAGCCTCCAAAATCCAGCCCGCAGGAAGTCCCAAGTTAGAAAAAAAACAAACATATATATATATATATATATATATATATATATATATATATATATATATATATATATATACATATATATATATACACATATATATATACATATACACACACATATATATATATATATACACACATATATATATATATATATATATATATATATATATATATATATATATATATATATACACATATTTATTATTTTTTTAAATCTGTCCTTTCTAATACATTTTCCACCGCTTGTATGGTGGCAGAGGGGTTAGTGCATGTTCCTCACAATACGAAGGTCCTGAGTAGTCCTGAGTTTGGGATTTTTCTGTGTAGAGTTTGCATGTTCTCCCCGTGACTGCGTGGGTTCCCTCCGGGTACTCCGGCTTTCTCCCACCTCCAAAGACACGCACCTGGGGATAGATTGATTGGCAAAACTAAATTGGCCCTAGTGTATGAGTGTGAGCGTGAATGTTGTCTGTCTATCTGTGTTGGCCCTGCGATGAGGTAGCGACTTGTCAAGAGTGCAACCCGCCTTCCGCCAGAATGCAGCTGAGATAGGCTCCAGCAACCCCCGCGACTCCAAAAAGGGACAAGCGGTAGAAAATGGATGGATGGTTATTACTCTGTGTCTCATAGCCACTCAGGCAATAATGTGACATCAATATATATATATATATTTTTTTTTTTTCTTTTTTTGTATATATATATAATCTTGTTTAACCCAATGCAGCCCCCGAGTCAAAAAGTTTAGGGACCCCTGATATAAATCCTAAAAATATTGAATACTAATGATAAAAGGTTTTGAAAAAAAGAAGTTTCATATATACACACAGTACAGGCCAATAGTTTGGACACACCTTCTCATTCAATGTGTTTTCTTTATTTTCATGACTATTTACATTGTAGACTGTCACTGAAGGCATCAAAACTATGAATGAACACACGTGGCGTTATGTACTTAACAAAAAAAGGTGAAGTAATCGAAAACACTTCAAAATAGCCACGCTTTGCTATGATTACTGCTTTGCACACTCCTGGCATTCTCTCCATGAAATTCAAGAGGTAGTCACCTGAAATGGTTTTCACTTTACAGGTGTGCCTTATCAGGGTTGATTAGTGGAATTTCTTGCTTTATCAATTGGGTTGGGACCATCAGTTGTGTTGTGAATGAGAAGGTGTGTCCAAACTGTTGACCTGTACTGTATATACATTTTTATAGTTCCTTAGTTAAATAAAACTAAATCAATAACAACAAACTGTTAAAGACTGACTCACAATTTATAATTATTACATTGTGACGTATAAACCTGAATTAATTCTATTGAAAAAAAATCGTGAATTTATGTGTTTGTTGAGTGACCTATCAGGCGGTAGTGGGCGGAATCAAGGAAATGCAGGGTATGCTCCTTTGCGAAACAATAAAGTAATGAATACATTTCTGGAATATATATTCATTTATAATCTATTTACAATAAAAGTATTTACTAACACATGACTTATTTGATGTTTATTACATTTTTAGCATGAGGTAAACTTGTACGATTGTGGTTTGAATAATTGTGAAACGACATATTTTTGTCTATCTAAAAGTATTTAGAGCAGGGGTGTCAAACTCATTTTAAATCAGGGGCCACATGGAGAAAAATCTACTCCCAAGTGGGCCAGACTGGTAAAATCATGGCACGATATCTTAAAAAAATAAAGACAACTTCAGATGTTTTCTTTGTTTAAAAATAGAACAAGCACATTCTGAAAATGTACTAATCATAATGTTGTTGGTTTTTTTTTACACTTACATGTTGATAGTATTCTACCTTTATTTGTCGTTATTTTTACTTTCCGGATAAATTATCTGATAATGTTCATGTCAACTCGTTGGTGTTCATTTTCAATACCGTATTTTTCGGAGTATAAGTCGCACCTGCCGAAAATGCATAATAAAGAAGGAAAAGAACATATATAAGTCACACTGGAGTATAAGTCGCATTTTTTGGGGAAATTTATTTGATCAAACCCAACACCAAGAATAGACATTTGAAAGGCAATTTAAAATAAATAAAGAATAGTGAACAACAGGCTGAATAAGTGTACGTTATATGACGCATAAATAACCAACTGAGAAGGTGCCTGGTATGTTAACGTAACATATTATGGTAAGAGTCATTCAAATAACTATCTGTCACTCCGCATTGCTAAATCCGATGAAATCTTATACGTCTAGTCTATTATGTGAATGAGCTAAATAGTTTTATTTGATATTTTATGGTAATGTGTTAAAAATTTCACAGAAGTCGCTCCTGAGTATAAGTCGCAACCCCGGCCAAACTATGAAAAAAACTGCGACTTATAGTTCGAAAAATACGGTATATCAAGATAAAAAAATATCAAAATCAAATTACAGGATGTTATTCATGTAGTTTGCTCATTTTCCACACCTGATGTACTAACATCATGTGGTTTATTTTGCACATATTTGGCATCATCTACAAAGATACAAAAAATTGCTATTGTGACATCTAGTGGACACATTTACAACAGCACTGTCTTTCATCAAAAAATTTCGGCTCATTTTTATACTTGGCAAACTCATTCTGCGGGCCTGATCCGGTCCACGGCCCGTACGTTTGACACCCCCGATTTAGACCCTCGAACGTGGTTAACAAAGTCAACCAAAATATTAAAAACAGTTTTCAGTAGTGTAACTAAAGCTGGGGGATAAGCTAGTATGAATATAATGTTTTGATGTTGCTCTTGCATGAGAAGGTGCGGGTGCACCTGACGAAGCGACACACACTCACACACACCATTGTGGAGCATGCCCAGAAGAGCGTCGGAGTACCGCAGGGCGCCGAAGTAGACGAGGACCTGAGGGATCCTGTAGTCAGCGAACATGGTCAGCCAGTCCATGTTAGAGATGTCCGCCTCGCCCCGGGCTGCCATGATGCCCCAGAAGTCGGCCACCAGGATTTGAGCTCGCTTGTAGAATGCGATTCTCTTACCCTGGAATGAAGCGGAGGGGTACTCTTTGAATGGGACACCTGTTGCTTTGCTGTCTTTGGCCACCAGAGGGAGCCCTTACATCACAGCCTGTTCATTGCTCATCTAATACCTATACAATATGAGTATAGTGACATTATTAATAAAGCGTGCATCCTAGCAACAACATCCAGAAATGGATTAAAACTTCATATTGGACTCAAACAATGCTGACAAACCTCATAGGTAGCTTCGTCTCTGTACGAAGGAATCTTGTCCACAATGAGCTCCACCATCTTCCGGGCGTCGGCCCCAGCTTGGCTGATGAAATTGCAGAAGCTTCCGCCGTGTTTCAAAAGCACGCGGCCGCCTTCCGTCAGCACCTTATTGTTAAAAGACAGGAGGAGGTGTGCACGTGTTATACAGAGCTGTAAATAAAGTGCGATGTTAATCTAGCTAGAAATAGCACCTTGCACGTTTCCATTGTGTGTAAAAGCAGAGACAAGAACAAGGACATCACGGCCTATCATAGCAAACCTCGGATGACATGCCAAAATAGTTTGTAAGCCGCATAGGAAAATATATAATAACAATATTACATCACACTTATAAAGTGCTTTTCTTGGTACGGATGTGCTGGAATACGTATACTTGGACTCAGTGTTTGATATTATTGTAAAATAAAAAAATAAAAACCTAAAATTTTGTCACAAAATGACTATAAATACTAAAAAAAAAATAGGGATACTAATAAAAAATAACAAATCAAGTTTACTAGCATTCCTGTTCATTCACAGAGTAAAAATTAATCACCAAGAAAACGCAACGTAAATCAACAACTTCTACCGACGACAAAAGGCGACATCATGGTCAGATAAAACAATGATGTCGTCACATCGCATGAAGATCACAGCAATTACTAAAAGTGTTTTGTTTTGTTTTCAAACAGCATGTCACGTCTGCCACATCATTTCTCCTACAGTGGAAACCCATCCATCCATCCATCCATCCATTTTCTACCGCTTATTCCCTTTTGGGGTCGCGGGGGGCGCTGGCGCCTATCTCAGCTGCAATCGGGCAAAAGGCGGGTACATCCATTTTCTACTGCATATTCCCTTTTGGGGTCGCGGGGGGCGCTGGCGCCTATCTCAGCTACAATCGGGCGGAAGGCGTTTTACACCCTGGACAAGTCACCACCTCATCGCAGGGCCAACACAGATAGACAGACAACATTCACACTAACATTCACACACTAGGGCCAATTTAGTGTTGCCAATCAACCTATCCCCAGGTGCATGTCTTTGGAAGTGGGAGGAAGCCAGAGTACCCGGAGGGAACCCACGCATTCACGGGGAGAACATGCAAACTCCACACAGAAAGATCCCGAGCCCTACAGTGGAAACTTCAAATTAAATCACCCCCAAAGCCGTACAACTCTGAATTTGACAACAGAAATGGGCAAAAAAGTCATACAAAAACTTTGAAATTTGAACCGCCGTAGTGACATCAACAAAAAAAAAATCCGGATCCAGGCTGCAGATATCAATTATTTTAGCAAACGAGTGATTTATTGATTTGCTTGTTCGGTTTATCGAGTAATCGAATAAAACACACTTTATAGCCTCAATGTGTGTTTTATGGGAAATTTGTGAAATAAAGATTTTTTTTTTGCTTGCCATAAATTTTATTCTCTTTTCTAATAAATGCACATCATCAATCAACATTGAAATTGCACTTTTTAAACGCGTGAATAAAAAAAAAGGCAAACGCAATCATGTGGTCTCTCTTGCGTGGGCCGTGTTGAAACTATGTTCGTATATTTAAAGTTCCTGGCACTCCATGCAATTGTTATTAGTTACACTCAACAAACATTTAATCAAAGCAACAGAACATAAAGCTATGCTTTTTTCTTATCGAACTAATCAAAACATTTTTACAGCTCTAACACGGATGAACTGTTATTATGCTGGATTTACCCAACACAGTATAAATTAAGTCTAACATGCGAAGTTTGTCCAACTGCACAAGTGTAAGACATCAATGTGCTTGACTAACTCTGGATGTTGTACTTTTTCTTTGACTTATTTCCAAAGAAACAGTCTAGCGTTAAAAAAAAGAATATACTGTGTCAATAGTGTCTCTGGCTTACCGTCATGCCTTGTGGTACTTTCTTTGCAAATAGTCGTGGTCACGTGTTATTGTAAGTTGTTTATGATTCTCCATTGTAGTACCGTATTTTCCGAACCGTAGGGCCCACCGAATTATAAGGTGCACTGTCGATGAATGGTCTATTTTCTATCTATTTTCAAATAAAAGGCGCACCGGATTACAAACCTCGTTTCCATATGAGTTGGGAAATTGTGTTAGATGTAAATATAAACGGAATGCAATGATTTGCAAATTATTTTCAACCCATATTCAGTTGAATATGCTACAAACACAACATATTTGATGTTCAAAATGATAAACATGTTTTTTTTTGCAAATAATCATCAACTTTAGAATTTGATGCCAGCATACGTGTCAAAGAAGTTGGGAAAGGTGGCAATAAATACTGAAAAAGTTGAGAAATGCTCATCAAACACTTATTTGGAACATCCAAATAAGGCTAATTGGGAACAGGTGGGTGCCATGATTGGGTATAAAAACAGCTCCCCAAAAAATGCTCAGTCTTTCACAAGAAAGGATGGGGCGAGGTACACCCCTTTGTCCACAACTGCGTGAGCAAATAGTCAAACAGTTTAAGAACAACGTTTCTCAAAGTGCAATTGCAAGAAATTCAGGGATTTCAACATCTACGGTTCATAATATCATCAAAAGGTTCAGAGAATCTGGAGAAATCACACCACGTAAGCGGCATGGCCAGAAACCAACATGGAATGACCGTGACCTTCGATCCTTCAGACGGCACTGTATCAAAAACCGACATCAATCTCTAAAGGATATCACCACATGGGCCCAGGAACTCTTCAGAAAACCACTGTCACTAAATACAGTTCATCGCTACAACCGTAAGTGCAAGTTAAAGCTCTACTACGCAAAGCAAAAGCCATTTATCAACAACATCCAGAAACGCCGCAGGCTTCTCTGGGCCCGAGATCATCTAAGATGGACTGATGCAAAGTGGAAAAGTGTTCTGTGGTCTGACCAGTCCACATTTCAAATTGTTTTTGGAAATATTCGACATCGTGTCATCCGGACCAATAGGGAAGCAAACCATCCAGACTGTTATCGACGCAAAGTTTAAAAGCCAGCATCCGTGGTGGTATGGGGGTGCATTAGTGCCCAAGGCATGGGTAACTTAGACTTCTGTGAAGGCGCCATTAATGCTGAAAGGTCCATACAGGTTTTGGAGCAACATATGCTGCCACTAAGCGCCGTCTTTTTCATAGACACTCCTGCTTATTTCAGCAAGACAATGCCAAGCCACATTCAGCACGTGTTACAACAGCGTGGCTTTGTAAAAAATAGAGTGTGGGTACTTTCCTGGCCCGCCTGCAGTCCAGACCTGTCTCCCATCAAAAATGTGTGGCGCATTATGAAGCGTAAAATACGACAGCGGAGACCCAGGACTGTTGAACGACTGAAGCTCTACATAAAACAAGAATGGGAAAGAATTCCACTTTCAATGCTTCAATAATTGGTTTCCTCAGTTCCCAAACGTTTATTGAGTGTTGTTAAAAGAAAAGGTGATGTAACACAGTGTTGAACATGCCCTTTCCCAACTACTTTGGCACGTGTTGCAGCCATGACATTCTAAGTTAATTATTATTTGCAAAAAAAAAAAAATTAAGTTTATGAGTTTCAACATCAAATATGTTGTCTTTTTAGTGCATTCAAATGAATATGAGTTGAAAAGGATTTGAGAATTATTGTATTCTGTTTTTATTTACCTCTAACACAATTTTCCAACTCATATGGAACCGGGGTTTGTATATGGCGCATTAAAGGAGTCATATTATTCCTTTTTTTTGTAAATGTAAAACACTTCCTTGTGGTCTACATAACATGTAATGGTGGTTCTTTGGTCAAAATGTTGCACCGATTAAGTTTTAGAGATCATCTACAAGCCGCTTTCTGACAGTCGCTTCCGGATGGGCCGTTTTGTGGGCGGTCTGATTTACGTGGCTCACTTTCGGCAGCGTCTTTTCCCCGTCATATTTGTTGTAGCGGTGTAGTGTGCAAGGACGGGAGTTGAAGAAGTGTCAAAAGATGGAGCTAACTGTTTTAATGACAGTGGAGGGGGGCGTGGCCTGCGGGCCTGCATTGGAACGGGGTGTGGCAGGACTAGCCTCGAAGTCAGCAAAAGGTGCGTGCACGGCCCACTTGGGCATTGTTATCTAATCACCTGTCGCTCTGTATAAGCAGCAACCGGGAGGAGAGACGTGGTTGGCGTTGGAAGTACTGCTGAGAGACAGACGCAGAAAATACATTTTGCTGAAAAGCAAAAGACTTTGTACAATTGGATGAAAATAAAGTTATACCCTGAATTCAGGGCTCTCCTGGCCGTGTGCAGTGGTCTGAAGAACCCACTAGCGGGCAACCTCTACAATGACATTCAGACTTTACTTAAATCAATAACGAAGCAGCATCCCCTCATCCGGAAACAACAACAAGTCTGTCCCGTGAAAAAGCGTCCGACTGGAACTCTAATAACTTAAGTTCCTTGGGTGAATAATATAAACTCACTACACCGGTATGTTTTAGCGCTTTCATGGCGAGTTTACTGAAAAATATAAGTAAGAACTTTACACTACTTTATATTAGAAGTGACAACAGCGGAGGATGAATGTCACATAAGAAGATAGAGAAAAAGAAGAAGCTTATCGACTATGTAGTCGGTACAAACTACAAAGGCGGATGAGCAATTTTTCCGGATTTAAGCAGATCCCAAATTCAGATCAGCAGGTACCAGAAGGTAAGAAAAGTTGCTTTTTCAAATTATTTTGAAATAAGATGCCTTTCTGTGTGGAGTTTGCATGTCCTCCCCGTGACTGCATGGGTTCCCTCCGGGTACTCCGGCTTCCTCCCACTTCCAAAGACATGCACCTGGGGATGTCATGCACCTGATTGGCAACACTAAATTGGCCCTAGTGTGTGAATGTGAGTGTAAATCTTGTCTATCTGGTCGCGATTCGATTATAAATCAATTTTTTCGATTCAACGCGATTCTCGATTCAAAAACGATAGTTTTCCGATTCTAAACGATTCTGTATTCATTCAATACACAGGATTTCAGCAGGATCTACCCCAGTCTGCTGACATGCTAGCAGAGTAGTGGATTTTTAAAAAAAAGCTTTTACAATTGTAAAGGACAATGTTTTATCAAATGATTGCAATAATGTAAATTTTTTTTAACTATTAAACGAACCATTGGACACAGTGTGTTGTCAAGCTTATGAGATGCGATGCAAGTGTAAGCCACTGTGACACTATTGTTTTTATTTTTTTTTTTTATAAATGTCTAATGATAATGTCAATGAGGGATTTTTAATCACTGCGATGCTGAAATTATAACTAATATTGAAACTGTTGTGGATAATATAAATTTTTGTTTCAGTACTTTTGGTTTGTTCTGTGTCGTGTTTGTGTCTCCTTTCAATTGCTCTGTTTAAAGTTAAAGTTAAAGTACCAATGATTGTCTCACACATGCAGTTCTGAGTGTTGCTCGGTCAGGTTTGGTTTTGGAATTGGATTGCATTGTTATGGTATTGCTGTGTATTGTTTTGTTGGATTGATTAAAAAAATAAATAAAAAAATAAAAAATCAACAACAAAAAAACGATTTAAAAAAAAATTAGAATTGATTCTGAATCGCACAATGTGAAGATCGCGATTCGTATTCGAATCGAAATTTTCCCCACACCCCTAGTATTTATCTTTATTTTACAAAAATATATTTTTCAAATATATGATAATATACTGTAATATTTTAAAAGATACACAGTACATGAGTTTTAATGTCAAAGGGGAAACAACAAATATAGTTAGTAAGAAAAGATGAAACATTTTATTAATGCATATTATTTCCAGGCTTTTGCGGGCCAAATAAAATAACGTGGCAGGCCAGATTTGGCCACTGGCCTTGAATTTGACACCTATGCACTATATGGTGTGTTGCCTAATCAGGGAGTAGTCTTTGCCATTAAGCTGAATCTTCCATTATGTTGCGCACTAAAACGTGTTTGTAAGTACTTTACAATTTACACTTATTACATTATCAGTTGTTTGATTTTAACATGCATCTTACTTGTAGTTTTCACTACCATATTTGGAGGTGTGGAAATTGCCATATAAAATCGCTAATGCTAACCGGATGTGATATACAACAAAAGTATCAAAATATGACACCGTTTGATTTTACGTGAATCGATACCCGGTGGTACCATCGGAATTTGGTTTGTACCTATAATAGTACTGAATTAGGTACCCACTCCTAATTGCTTATAGTTATTTTATTTGTGCTGCATTCCTGATTGGATGTGAGCATGTGGATACTTTTGGAAATAGCTGGATTCTTAGCTGTAGTTTTCACTACCAAATTTGGAGGTTTTGAAATCGCCATGTAAAATTGCTAATGCTCATCAGTAGGATGTCTATGGCAAATCCAATGTAAATTAGCATTGAGCTAGCGTATTTAGAAATATGGAACCTCTCAGTACAAGTGTTTTCTATCAGGCATACTTGCTTTGATGGAATTGAAAATTGCAACGTTACCTAGAGGCAGTCCGACTGGGTCTGCTCTACGTGCTTGTTTACCTGCCAAGTGTTTGAGTGTGAAACTGGATGTGACATAGGGCAAAAGTATCGTAATATGGCACAGTTTGATTTTATGTGAATCAATACCCGGTAGTAATGACATAATTCGGTATCCACTCTTAACGTAACATATGTATTTTTATTGTTGCTGACTTTCTGATTGGATGTGAGCAGGTGGATCATTTTGAAACCTTGTAGAATCTTAGTTGTACTTTTCACTGTCTAATTTCGAGGTGTTGAAATCGCCATGTAAAATTGCTAATGCTCGTCAATAGGATGTCTATGGCAAATCCAATTAGCATTGAGTTAGCGTATTTTGAAAAGTGGAACATCTCAGCACAAGTGTTTTCTATCAGGCATACCTGCTTTGATGGAATTGAAAATTGCAACATTACCTACAGGCAGTCTGACTGAGTCCGCCCAAGCTGCTTGTTTACCCGCCAAGTGTTTGAGCTGGCCAAGTGTGCAACCGGACGTGACATACAACAAAAGTATCGTCATATGACACTGTCTGGATTTTTGTGAATCAATACCCGGGAGTACCGAGATTTTTTGGTACCCACTCCTAACGGCATATGTATTTTTTATTGTTGCTGACTTTCTGATTAGATGTGAGCAGGTGGATAATTTTGGATTCTGGTGTCATCTTAATAGTAGTTTTCAGTAACAAATTTAGAGGTGTTGAAATTTTCATGCAATATTGCTAATGCTCATCAGTCTATGGCAAATCTAATCGAGCTATCGTATTGTGAAAAGTGGACCTCTCAGTACAAGTGTTTTCTATCAGGCATTCTTGCTTTAACCTTTTAAGGCCCAAGTTGTTTGTTTACATGCTTTTTTTATTTCTCTTTGCTATTTGGGCTTATAGGACCCTGATTATAATAAAAACTAAAAATCATCTTTAAATATAATGTACTTAGTCCGTAAGTACACAAACGTGTACTTCATGTTTAGTGACATGCTAATTTTTATTTTTACCCTTTTTTTTTCCCAAATTCCATTTTATTATACTTTTTTGACACCACCAGATAGCAGTATAAGTGTCCATATAGTAGCATAAGACCCCAATTCAGTAGTGTACACAATTTTGGAAATAAAAGCTAAAAGGTGCTGTCCACGCATGTGGCCACTAAGGCCTTTAGAGGTTTTAATGGAATTGAAAATTTACATTTCCTAGAGGCAGTCCGACCGAGTCCGCTCTACGTGCTTGTTGACCCGCCAAGTGTGCAACCAGACGTGACATACGACATAAGTATCATAAAATGGCACTGGTTGAATCAGTACGTGCCTATTAATTCAAGAAGTTGTCTCTTCCCGTTTGAATGTTAGACCATTTCGAGATGCCGGTGTGACCGCATTGGTGTGGACTGGTCTCCTAAAGTTTTAGTAAAACTTAATAATATTCCAACTCTGTCTTGATGGTCCTTTTTACTCTGCATATATGTCATCTGAAAGAAATTGGGATTGACCAGTGACTTTAATTCCCTGAGAGGGAAGACTGGTCAGACGCAACAGTACCCACTCCTAATTACATATGGGGTTTTTTTGCCGAATTTCGTATTGGATGTGAGCAGGTGAATAACTGTGCAACCTGGTGACGCTCGCGAAGCATCGGCATGGGCGTTGCGTTGTCCGAGCGGAGAACGTGCGCCAACTCCTCTACGCTCATCTGAGAGAAGAAATTGGGATCCGTGATGGGCACCCCTGGGGAGGGAAGAGGAGCAAGTATGCATTCAACTGGTAACAAGTGAAGAGGGCAGAGTGGTGGGGGGAGGCTCTCTACAGCAGGAATTTCTGTGAAGAAGCCCCGACAACATAATTTCATGGGATTCACGCTGCGCAGCCATGCTATGGGGAGAATTCCCCTTAATTGCAAAAGGCCACGGCGAGCACACATAGGAAAGCGGCGTTTCATATAAAACCTTATTGATTAATATCCAGCATCATTCCCGCTAATTGCAAATGATGCACTGGCGTGTGCAGAGTTACCAGCATCACCCCCCGCCCCCCACCAGCTGTCCAAGTTCAAGCAAAGGGCACATTCACAATAATTGGACAGCCCATGGGGGGGTAGAGGGCTGAAAAGAAACGTGCGTACAGACAGTCAGGTTACAGGTTTCGAACAAAAAGGATTAACAGCGCCTTACCTTCATCAATGGCCCTGGCGATGGCGGCACAGAGGGTCATGTAGCCCGTGTGCGTGGTGCCTTTAAAAGTCACCTCGCATTGTTCGGTGTCCTTCTCGGGCCAGAAGGAGAAGTTCAAAGTGTCCACCACAAACACCCAATTGAAAGCCTGCAGGGTTTGAGCGAGAAACACAAACTACATCAAAATACAGTTGTGCTCATAAGTTTGCATACCCTGGGGGAATTTATGATTACTTGGCCATTCTTCAGATAATGTGAATGATAACACAAAAACATTTCTTCCACTCATGCTTAATGGTTGTGTGAAGCTATTTATTGGCTAACAACCGTGTTTACTCTTTTTAAATCAAAATGACAGAAGAAAGTACCCAAATGACCCTGATCAAAAATGTAGATACTCCAGTGACTTTGATCTGATAACATGCACAAAAGTTGAAACAAACAGGTTTGAATGGCTAATCAAGGTTTCAATCCTCACCTGTGACATGTTTGTTTGTAATTAATGTGTTTGTGTAAAATGTCAGTGAGTTTCTGGGCTTCTGACAAACCATTGCATCTTTCATCCAGTGCTGCATAGATGTTTCTGGATTCTGAGTAATGGGGAAGGCAAAATAATGTCAAAAGATCTGCGAGAAAAGGTAATTGAACTGCACAAAACAGTAGAAGGGTATAAAAAGATATCCAAAGAATTGAGAATGTTCAAACGCTGATTAAGAAGTGGAAAATGAGGGATTCAAGTAGACCAGCAAAGATTTCAGCCACAACTGCTAGGAAAATTGTTCAAGATGCAAAGAAAAATCCACAAATAACTTCAGCTGAAATACAGAACTCTCTGAAATATTGTGGTGCGGCTGTTTCAAGATCCACAATAAGGAGAAACTTGAATAAAAATGGGCTGCATGGTCGAGTCGCCAGAAGAAAGCCATCACTCCAAATTACTGTTCCAGAAGTTTTGAGGCTTGTCTTTGTGCTGTTTGGCGGGATACATTGTGAAATTTGCGCAGAAATGGCTTTCTTCTGGCGACTTGACCATGCAGCCCATTTTTCTTCAAGTTATTTCAGCTGAAGTTATTTGTGTATTTTTCTTTGCATCTCGAACACTTTTCCTGCTGTTGTGGATGAAATCTTTGCTGGTCTACCTGAATCCCTCATTTTCCACTTCTTAATTGGTCTACCTGAATCCCTCATTTTCCACTTCTTAATCAGCATTTGAACACTGCTGATTGGCATTCTAAATTCCTTTAAAATCTTTTTATATCCCTTTCCTGTTTTATGCAGTTCACTTACCTTTTCTCGCAGATCTTTTGACAATTCTTTTGCCTTCCCCATGACTCAGAATCCATAAACATCTGTGCAGCACTGGATGAAAGATGCAATGGTCTGTCAGAAGCCCAGAAACTCACTGACCTTTTATACACACACATTAATTATAAACAAACATGGCACAGGTGAGGTTTGGAACCTTGATTAACCATTCAAACCTGTTTGTGTCAACTTTTGTGCATGTTATCAGATCAAAGTCACAGGGGTATGTAAACTTTTGATCAGGGTCATTTGGGTACTTTCTTTTGTCATTTTTGATTTAAAAAGAGTAAACACAGTTGTTTGCCAATAAATATCTTCACACAACCATTAAGCATGAGTGGAAGAAAGGTTTTTGTGTTATAATTCATACTCTCTGAAGAATGGCCAAGAAATCATAAATTCTCCCAGGGTATGTAAACTTATGAGCACAACTGTAAGTGGAGTCACAGCGACTTGCAGGATCAACACTACCCTGGTCAGAGGTAGCTGCAGGGGCCAGAGGGTTGGCCTTCTTCCAGCCATTGGCAGTCAGCTCTTCACTGTTCCGCAGAGCGTAGAGCATCTCGGCCACCTTCTGGATGCCTTCATCCTCCACAAACACATCCTGACTGCGCTCTGCTACAAACTTGCCCGACTGCCTTGGAAACAATGGAGGCTCCATGGTGGACTATGCTGGGACAGATAATACAAAATAATGCATCATCTATTGCATTTTTGTAGACAATAACACAACTGTTATTACATTATACAGACAGACGGGATTAAATATTGAAAGGGTAAAAGAAAACACATTTTAGGGTGTAATAATAGATGATACAATGAATTGGAAATCTCATGTAAAAAAATATACAACATAAAGTCAATAATGAATAAAGCAAAACATGTTCTAGACCAAAAATCACTTCATATTCTCTACTGTTATCATATCTGAGTTATTGTGTAGAACTATGGGGAAACAACTACAAATGTGCACTTCATTCACTAAGTGTGTTACAAAAAATATCAATTAGAATAATACATAATATAGCGAACATACAAACCCTTTATTTATTAAATCACAATTATTGAAATTCTACCATTTGGTGCATTTGCAAGCAGCTAAAATTATGTACAAGGCAAACTATAAACTGCTACCCAAGAATGTTCAACAATTTTTCTCAACAAAAGAGGAGACCTATAACCTTAGAGAAAAATCTAATTTAAAAAATGTATATGCTTGTTCAATACTTAAAACCTTCAGTATATGAGTATGTGGAATTAAATTATCGAACGGATTAACCAGGCAGCACGGTGGTACAGGGGTTAGTGCGTCTGCCTCACAATACAAAGGTCCTGGGTTCGATCCTGCGATCGGGATCTTTCTGTGTGGAGTTTGCATGTTCTCCCCATGACTGCGTGGGTTCCCTCCGGGTACTCCGGCTTCCTCCCACCTCCAAAAACATGCACCTGGGGATAGGTTGATTGGCAACACTAAATTAGTCCTAGCGTGTGAATGTGAGTGTGAATGTTGTCTGTCTATCTGTGTTGGCCCTGTGATGAGTTGGCGACTTGTCCAGGGGGTACCCCGCCTTCCGCCCGATTGTAGCTGAGATAGGCTCCAGCTCCAGCGCCCCCCGCGAACCCAAATCGAATAAGCAGTAGAAAATGGATGGATGGAGGGAACGGAATAACCAAAGAAATCAAAGAAAGCACCAATATGATTCAGTTTAAGAGAATGTTCAAACTACAAGTATTCACAAAGTACACAGAACAAGAATTATGATGAATATCTTGAACCCTATTTTTTTTTTTAATTGAGACAAATATTATTTATGTATTTAATATTTGTATGCTTAGACTTAGACAAACTTTAATGATACACAAGGGAAATTGTTCCGCACAGTACCTCACTTACAATGATGGTAAGTGTAAGGATGGAAAGGACAGTGCAGGTATAAATAGACTAAATATAGCGATGTAAATTATAACATGTGTATTTAATATTTACATAATATATGTACAGTATATAATATATATTGATATATTATGTCTTTCAATCAATCAATCAGTGTTTATTTATATAGCCCTAAATCACCAGTGTCTCAAAGGGCTGCACAAACCACAACGACATCCTCGGTAGAGCCCACATAAGGGCAAGGAAAACTCACCCCAGTGGGATGTCGGTGACAGTGACAATGATGACTATGAGAAACCTTGGAGAGGACCGCATATGTGGGCAACCCCCCCTCTAAGGGACCGAAAGCAATAGATGTCGAGCGGGTCTAACATGATACTTTCTATATCATATATAACAGGGGTCGGCAACCTTTACAACTCAAAGAGCCATTTTGACCCGTTTCACAAAGTAAAGAAAACAATGGGAGCCACATAATGAAATAATACTGCATACTGAGTATTTTTTGCTTTGTGCTACGTATACACCTGGGGTCTCAGATATGAGGCCCGCACCTTAATATGAAAATTTAATGTTAGTGCGGCCCGCGAGTTTTATAAGAATGCCGCTTGACAGCGTCACACCTGCCAACCCTCCCAATTTTCCCGGGAGACTCCCGAATTTCAGAGTAATTATTCTCTCGAATGTATGCTGGTGTTCACCCAATTAACAATAATAAGGGCGTACAATAATGGCACTACCGCCCTCTACAGTTTGTACAAATAGCTTGCAAGCCCAAAGAATTGTTTGACGAAGCTGTTGCAGACACACGTAAGACTGCAAGGCATCCTTATTCAACAGCAATACAAGTCACACTGAGGGTGGCCGTTTAAACAACTTTAGCAGTCTTAGTGATATGCGCCACACTGTGAAGCTAGCCCAAACAAGAATGACAAACACAGGAGAACATCCACACTATAACACAACATAAACACGACAGAAAAAATATCCAGAATACCCAGCTACCACCAAGCCAACCTCTCCCCCCCAAACCCTTCGTGCGTCGGTTGAGGTGGGCGGGGTTGGGTTGGTGGTAGCTGGGTATTCTGGGTATTTGTTGTGACGTGTTTATGTTGTGTTATAGTGCGGATGTTTTCCTGAAATGTGTTTGTCATTCTTGTTTGGTGTGGGTTCACAGTGTGGCGCATATTAGTAAGAGTGCTAAAGTTGTTTACATCACAACCCTCAGTGTGACCTGTATGGCTGTTGAACAAGTATGCCTTGCAGTTGCTTGTGCGTTCAAATAGAGGTTGCATTGAAAATGTGACCGGCCGGCCGGCACGCAGATAGCATGGTGAAAATCCTGGCGCGATGACATGTACAAAAGGTGTTAGAGGCATTGTCATCACGGCATGCCCTAAAGGTTGATGTCTGGGTGAAAATTTAAAAATGTTTACCTGGTCGATTTCTGATAGAGAAACTAAAATTTGGAAATCTACCGGGCTTCTTTCTCCGGGCGGTCGGCAAGTATGCAGCTGAGCCACATCAGAGTGGTCGAAGAGCCGCGGGTTGCCGACCCCTGATATATACAATATATAACAATTACCATGTACAATATTACAGTGCCTTCACCGTGGCAGAGGGGTTAGTGCGTCTGCCTCACAATACGAAGGTCTTGAGTAGTCAGGATTCAATCCCGGGCTTAAGATCTTTCTGTGGGGAGTTTGCATGTCCTTCCCCTGAATACGTGGGTTCCCTCCGGGTACTCCGGCTTCCTCCC
This sequence comes from Nerophis ophidion, assembly GCF_033978795.1. NCBI lineage: Eukaryota > Metazoa > Chordata > Actinopteri > Syngnathiformes > Syngnathidae > Nerophis > Nerophis ophidion. The sequence goes on from NC_084611.1 coordinate 35,200,308, forward strand.
ACCTCCAAAGACATGCACCTGGGAATAGGTTGATTGGCAACACTAAAATTGGCCCTAGTGTGTGAATGTGAGTGTGAATGTTGTCTATCTGTTTTGGCCCTGCGATAAGATAGCGACTTGTCCAGGGACTACACCGCCTTCCACCCGATTGTAGATGAGATAGGCACCAGCGCCCCCCGCGAACCCAAAGGGAATAAGCGGTAGAAAATGGATGGATGGAATATTACAGTATATGTGACAGCTGTATATGTGACAGGTGTCAGGTAATACTATGGTATATTATTTATTTGTTCAACGTTCTGTTAGAGAGAACAAGGAAATGGGATCAAATTGCTATGGTATAAAAAGGGGTAGGAATAAATAAGCTCTGCTTCTTCCTACTCCTTTTCGGACGTGCTGTAATAAAACAACTGGAATTGTACGATGCATTACAGGGTCGGTATAGCTCGGTTGATAGAGTGGCCGTGCCAGCAACTTGAGGGTTGCAGGTTCGATCCCCACTTCCGCCATCCTCATCGCTGCCGTTGTGTCCTTGGGCAAGACACTTTACCCACCTGCTCCCAGTGCCACCCACACTGGTTTAAATGTAAAATTTGGTAATTGGGTTTCACTATGTAAAGCGCTTTGAGTCACTAGAGAAAAAGCGCTATATAAATATAATTCAATTCACTTAATACATGTTCGAAATACACTGAAACTGAACTGAATTATATTCACGTCTTTCTCTAAAACTTAAAAGATTGTACGTTTAAATCCAACTTTTGATTGAATTAACAGACTGTATCACACATTTACAACTACGTTTTCTAAAAGCTAGCCGATGTTGGCTGCATTGTTTCAGGTCTACGTATCAACATGTGCTAAATATTATGCTTTTTACTTCATACAAACACTTAGAAACGTGTAATTGTAGTTTTTGACACGCTTTTAATCAATTTTCCTCGTCGTACAAACACAACTTACCGCTCCTGGCAGCACGTTGGACACGCCCATCTACATCCGCTCAGTGTGTAAGTGAAATTTGCCCAATCAGAGCCTCCGCCTGTACATTCTCAACCAATCACTGGCAGTCAGCTGACAAAACCGGAAATAGCTTCAATTCGTTACTAATTACAAGACAAACCAAACACACTGACCTTGAAGTTGGACTATTGTCACACAAAACCAATTGGTAGTCTTTCGTCTCCTTTTTTTTCAAGTTTGAGTTTGAGTTAATTTCGAACATGAACACACTTACAGTAAAATACATCACACAATTTCATATCATTTCTCTTTACATCCTGTCCGAAAAGGAGTAGGAAGAAGCAAATCTTATTTACTCCTACCCCTTACAAATACATACATTTACTGTCTTCTTTTTGCAACACAATTACATAAGTGAATGATTAATACAGCAGTTCTTGTAATAGATGATTAAGGCAGTCATGATAAACATAATCAATCAAAGTTTACTTATATAGTCCTAAATCACGAGTATCTCAAAGGGCTGCACAAGCCACGACGACATCCTCGGGTTTTGTATTGTGTAATTTATATTTATATGGTAATTATTATTCTGTGACTGTAAATTGTTTGCTTGTTTTCTTATTGATGCTTTTTCCCCTGTATTGTGTAGTTTTAATTCTATGCTCCATCCATCCATCTTCTTCCGCTTATCCTAGGTCGGGTCGCGGGGGCAGCAGCCTAAGCTGGGAAGCCCAGACTTCCCTCTCCCCAGCCACTTCATCCAGCTCTTCCCATATGCTTTTACTTGTAATTGTATTGAGTTTGGGCAGCACGGTGAAACATGGGTTAGTGCATGCATGTGCCTCACAATATGAAGGTCATGAGAAGTCTTGAGTTCAATCCCAGGCTCAGGATCTTTCTGTGTGGAATTTGCATGTTCTCCTCTTGACCGCATGGGTTCCGTCCGGGTACTCCGGTTTCCTCCCACCTCTAAAAACATGCACCTGGGGATAGGTTGATTGGCAACACTAAATGGTCCCTAATGTGTGAATGTGAGTATGAATATTGTTTGTCTACTTGTGTTGGCCCTGCGATGAGGTGGCGAATTGTCCAGGGTGTATGATGCCTTCCGCCCGAATGCAGTTAAGATGAGCTCCAGCACCTCCCCGTGACCCCAAGAGGGACAAGTGGTAGGAAATGGATGGATGGAGGTATTGAGTTTGTGGACCCCAGGGAGACTAGTGGGTTGTTGTGGCAACCAGCTAATGGGGAACCTTAATAAAAATAAAAATAAAATCAAATCAGATCCCACATCAGGGCAAGAAAAAAACTCAACCGAATGAGAAACCTTGGAGACTGGTTACTGGTTGGATACTGAGATGAAGAATAACACATTTTCAATAAAGTTGAAGGTATTTCTCATAATTCTTCTTTGTAAGCACTATTAATTTGAACAACCTCATAAACTGAATCATATCAGTATGTTGTTTAACTTCTTTACTTTATCCATTCCATAATTTAATTCCACATACTGACATGCTAAAGATTTTTGGAGTTGTACGTGCATACAAATGTTTCCAGTTAGTTTTTCCTTTACGGTTATATTTCTCTCTTTTAGTTGAGAATAATTGTTGTACATTCTTGGGTAGCAGGTTATAGTTTGCAATTTTACCAAATCATTTAACTTCCAATATTTTTGACTAAATAAATTAAAGGTTTGTATGTTCTCTATATCCAACATTATGAATCAGTCTAATTGATCTTTTTTGTAACACGGTTAATGAATAAAGTGCACATTTGCAGCTGTTTCCCCATATTTCTACACCTATAACTCAGATATAACACTAGCAAGCAATAGAGAACATGCAGTGACTTGTGGTACAGGACATATTTTGCTGTGTCCAAATTCTGCTGCCAGTCCAAAAGTCAAAGAAAAATTTACAAATCGATTTAAAATATTTGTTCTTCTAAAAAAAATTAAAATGTGTTTCTTAATGTACATTTTGATATGATTTGCTAAACATTTTTGGAAAAAAAAGCAATTTCCCACTTTTGTAAGCTGCCTTCACAATTTGTTAGAAAGTGATTAATAGTAAAATAATTAATCACTATAATTTACAAATAGTCATGCCTTCAAATATATCTTTAATAAGCAAACACATGAAGTGAAAAGTGGCATCTTTATTCATTTTACAATTTGACAAATAAGCTTTCGAGCACGCACATCAAGCAAGTGTAGTAGAGCACAGACAAGGTGGCTTTATTGTTAATTTATTTCCATTTCATCAATAAAGTTTAGTAACAAAACTGTCATGTCTTTCCATTTGGAAGTACAATTGAATGATGAATGTATTTAACTCACACAACACCTATGAACATTGTAGTAAATTGTCAATGTGTAGTATATCTGGTGCATAAACAAGTCCTGCCACAAATGACACAAAATTGTGTTGGAAAAAACAAAACAATGGAAGCTTACATTCTAGATGTTTTACAGCAGTGTGTGAGTCAGGACTGAGGGAAAAAGCTACACATTAACAATATACAAAACCATCACAAATGAAATTTTTTGTCTGCCAAGCGATAAGGATATGCTTCAATACACGTGTTGGAAACAGTAAGCAAATCAACTAAAAGAATACATTTAAAAGAATGCAGAACATATTTGATGAACAGGAATGTTTGACATTTAATTTCATTAAAAATACAAAAATAAAATTAGAAAAAGAAAAAGATACCCAAAATCCAGAATTAATAGTCTGAAGGGGGCTGTGTGGAGCCAGAAAGGGGCGAGGGCAAAAAGTTAGGGAGAAAGAAAAAAAAACAAAAGGGAGCAAGGGGGCAAATCTGCTTCAATCCAGGGAGTCTACAGCAAAAGACCAGAGAACTGCTTCACACTGAAATAAGAAGAGTGAAAAAAATAAATAAAATTTACAACAGCAACAATTCACCAGTCACAGTTAAACCATGTATTAAAGCATAGAGTATAACTAGGCGTGTAGGGCTGTGGTGTCCTTTGAGGAAAAGGACAACGGGTAAAATGAAAAAAGTGGCCAAAAAAAAAAGAAAAAAGAGGGGGGTGTGGTTAGTCCTTGAGTCCAAGCAGGTGCAGCACACTGAAGGGGGTGGAGAGGAAGGAAAAGGGAGGCAGGGTTAGTTACCATGACAACACCACCACTAATTAGACAGCAACAGCAGGTTGTAGCGCTGTATTAGCATTCAGGCTAAGCTTGGCGAGCATCAACAAGGAAGTCGTGTGTTGTATACGTGCCTACTGGTTGCCAAGGGAGACAGAAGAGGAGGAGCCCCTGCTATATGGCAGACTGTGATTTGTTGTCGCTTGATCTAACTAAAAACAACAAAATCACTAGTCTTCCACACAGCAGCGGCCGGGGGAAGAATCAATCCACTCCCTGCTTCACAGTGAAACGGCTTCGTAGGCAAATGAAAATTGGGGGTGTCTGACCAATTTGAGGAACCTTTCGACAGGAAAAGTCCAATTGAAAAAATAATATATAAAATATTAATAAATTGCCTTGTCATAGCCATTTCATGAAAGAGGAAGGTTTGAACTACTTTGCAGATTGCACGGGAAAAAAGGAAGGGTGTTAGTGAAGAAGACAGCAGGCAAGAGAAACTAAGTTAGCTTGCACCAGGATGCAACATGTATTTCACAATCATCATCAAAAATATATAACCATTTCTTAAGTAGACAAGCTAAGACTAATAGACTCATCAAGTACTAGAGGATGCTAGTGCAGTAAATATTCAAATTTAAAACTTGCCTGTCCTGCAGAAGGTACTGGGCATTCTGAATCTGATCCTGGGTGCCCACGATGGTGATGATTCGGTCCTCCGAACCTTCCAGAGGTTCATCGATCTTGATGGACGCTCCGGAGTCATGGCGGATCTGTTTGATCCGCTGGCCCCCCTTGCCAATAATGGAGCCCGCCAGCTGGAAGGGCCAGGGTAAGCGGAGAGGGGATGAGGAGAAAAATGTGCGCAAATTAGTGCAAAAATTTCCATTTCAATAAAATATCCCCATATAATATTGGAAAAAGTGTAATTGTTTGGGAGTGGTTTTCAAAATACCCAACAGGTGACACAGACCATCATATATTGAATCTCCATCCATTTTCTATACATCTTATACTGCTCAGGGTCACAGCAGGTGGGGGTGAAGGGTAGCCTACCCCTTCTGACTTAAAGCCGATGGCGGGCTACACCCTGTACTGGCTGTCAGTCAATCACAGATGTGAAAGGCGCACAAAGTCGGAATTGATGGCAATTTGAACCACTATGGTACCCATGACCATGCGACCAGGTATGTGACTAAATGTCAACATTAATGCGGGTATTTACTCACATCTTTAGGGATGGTCACTTGTGTGGTAATGACAGGGTCGTTGTAAGAGCACCGTCCACCTGATGGCAACAGATAAAAACAGGTGTAGAATCACAGCAGGGACAACAGGAAAAAAGGAACTGAGGGAGTAAGCAGGGCATTCTTAAAACTCACCGGATTGGTAGCCATCCCAGGAGGAACTGTTGTCTAAGCACGCAAGAAAGCGACAAAAAGGTAATGTACATTTAGGCAACTATTTTTAAAAGCCGAAAAAAAAAAAATGTACGAGGAATCTACTACATTTGAGATTGCATGCAAATTAAAAAATATCTTGCAAAATGTCATCACACCAAGCTTGAAGGTTCCGTTCTGCATGTTGATCCACTTGTATACAATTCAAAAGGTAACAGTTTGCTGAAGGCAATACAGTCGGTAGTTCAAGAGAAGGAACATTCCATATCCTCGTAGTGCAGACCAATAAAAAGGTTTGAGACTTACCATATCCTCCTCCACTCTGTGAAAAACAAAGAGAAATACAGAGATGTTAAAAATGGGAGTGCACCCCTTCTTCTCCCTACACATGCAGACTGAGGAGTACATTGTAAGCCCAACGCGGATCACACTGTAACCTCGTCAATGGAGTAGACTCAACTAAAAGCCACCCGGTTTTCATCCATATGCCAGACTCCTCCTTATTCCTCTCTCCCTGCATCTCATCAGCCCCCATTTTCACCTGCTATTCAGCGGCTGCTGTCACCGGGGCAACAAGCAATTCAAAATACTGTTGCCCAGCAACGGCAGGCAGTATCCTGCCAGTTCTGAGAGAGTGGGGGGTGAGAGAGAGAAAGAGAGAGAGTCTGTCAACAAAGCGTTATTATTGCCTAGCAACCAATTGTGGTCACCACCACCCCTCTCTCTTATACAGAAAAACAGGCCTGGCCATGAAAAGTACACAGTAAGAGGACAATTATAGTTGATTATTATGGGATGTCTCCAGCTGCGGTGATTACGGTCATTTTGGTGGGACGACTTCTACATAGCGCCAGAACGAGCTCAAATGCCAGTCTTGAGCCGAGGTGGGTTTGTGCACGGGTGGCCAGCTTTGTCGTTAATAAAGCGCAATGAGGCATTGGCATGAGTACAACATGATGCACAATCACAGCTTGTCGGAGACTGGAACCGACCAGTACGCACTAGCCTCAGGATGCTGGCACCCTGTGAGTTGTTACAAGCAGAGCCGCATGTATTTAGCAAGGGTCACTAACCATGTTATCGCTGTAGCGATCCGGTCTGCCTCTTCTGTCACTGGTGATGAGGAGTGGTACAGAGGGTGGGAGGGGAAGATGGGAGGTAGTCAGGAACGATGCGGGTGGGGGTGGAAAGAAATAGGAAAATGCTCAGAAATGCTTGAAAACATTCCAAGGAAGAAAAAATAAATCTGGTCCGGGTCAACCTGCACACACACGCTGAGCAAGATTACAGTATAAACACATTTACTCTCAGCCATCTTCCCACACAGTAACAGGAACAGCTCTGACAGTGTTATGGTGAGAGGAGTGACAGGTGGTGGTGATGAAAATCAGAGCCAAGGGCTGCCGCTGCTCCCCTCTCATAATGTGCATTTATTTGCTACTCTTGTCGCTACTGAAGAGCATGAATAAACGACATTTGATTGAAATCTGCTCTTCTTTCCCAAGTTCCATATGTTGAACTGCGGTGGTTTTGAATTGGTGCATTTACAAGGTGGATAAGTACAACAAATATATAGTGCTATTGAGGTGCACGATAAATAGGGGGCTGATAATTATCAGGGGAATGAGGTCATACAAGAAATCCGATAACATAAAAAATAGCTCCAATAACCGAGGATTTTAAAAAAATGCTAAAGTGAGGCGAGATTACCGGTACCGTCCTGTAGGGAGGTTAGAGTGAGCAAATCAAGCACTCCTTTTCTGCTGCTCATGCTGTTAACTGCCTTTTGGAAACCTCCTAAGCTCACTCAGAGAGAGGGGAAAAAAACAAGCATTGAGCTTCAACACATCAAACTTCAGTCTCCTGAAAACATCAGCACCGCTATGATGATGTACTGAAAGTCTGAAAAGAAAAAAAAAGCTCCCCCACGACCGGTGTGTAAAAATTTGTTAAATCTAAATTAAAAAGTGATGTAGTTATTAGTAATACTCGAGAAGCAGGAAGTAATGTGTATCCATTTAAAAAACTACCGTCTTTTTCAGTTGCAGATTTTTCCATAGTTTGGCCAGGAGTGCGACTTATACCCAGGAGTTACTTATGTGTGAAATTATTAACACATTACCGTAAAATATCAAATAATATTATTTAGCTCATTCACGTAAGAGACTACACGTATAAGATTTCATGAAATTTAGCGATTAGGAGTGACAGATTGTTTGGTAAACGTATAGCATGTTCTATATGTTAGTTATTTGAATGACTCTTACCATAATTTGTTACATTAACATACCAGGCACCTTCTCTGTTGGTTATTTATGCGTCATATACCGTACACTTATTCAGCCTGTTGTTCACTATTCTTTATTTATTTTAAATTGCCTTTCAAATGTCTATTCTTGGTGTTGGGTTTTATCAAATAAATTTCCCCCAAAAATGCGACTTATACTTCAGTGTGACTTATGTTTCTTTCCTTCTTTATTATGCATTTTCCGAAAAATACGGTACATATTTATCGTGCATCCCTACTCTACTATCCTATAAGCAGGTTTGTTAGAGACTATCGTGACAGCTTGTCAACTTCCCACTAGCATGTGACCATCACCCACACCACCATGTATTACAAAAAGGTTCTAATGGTCTTCAGCACAAGAGGAACATAGCACTCTACTTCCAACACAATTGAAAGAGGAACTGGGATGAGAAGGGTTGCATATTAGAGACAAACTACTCTGAAGCCTGTGTGACAAACAAAAATGACTACTAGAGGAATACATTAGGGGAGCAGAGGTTTGGGGGCAGAAGACTGAAACTTACTTTGACCTTTCATCTGAGCCACGGTATGAGTCATAGTAACGATCATCTCTGTCGGGAAAGATGGAGATGGGGAAAAAAAAGACAAAAAAACACCCAGACAACCAGGCATGAGAACATACTTAATGAAATGGAAAACAATATAATTTTTTTCAGATGCACGCATAGTACAACTACAACTAGACACCATTTATCCGATGAAAGCACCAATGTAAAGCAAGTCTGGGCAATATAGAAATAAAATATCATAAATACGCACCTGAAGAGAATCAAACAACCTGTCACTTTAAAAAGCACAACCGGTCTTACCCGCCTCGGTGTGAGCGACCCATCGACATACTGCTGCCCCTCCCGCTCCTGCTCTGGTGGTGTGCAGGAGGACCTCGACGAGGGCTAATGTCATCGTAATCCCTGCGTGAGGAAGACAAGGATGCCCGTCCCGATCTGCTAGATGACATTCGGTCATAGCCCCGGTCGCCGGCACTGGACCTGCTCCCTCGCATGGGGAAGCCTCCCATTAGCCGGCGGCTGCTACCTCTCTCCTCAAACATCATAGTAAACCCTCCATATTCGTATGTTTCGTCATAGAAATTAGGGTCGTAAGGCTGTGAACGGCCTTTAATTGGAGCCTGGCGGAAAAGAACAAATTAGAAAGTTAAAAAAAAGAAGTGCAAGTTAATAGGAAAACACTTGAACCTATACTACTCCAAAACGACAACATACAGTGTAAAGCAATGCACAGTGTATGTCCAAATGGGTGGGTTAGGTACACGACATACGTAAACAGGAAAAAATTATTTTGGGTCCTAAAATGAAACAATACATTTAAAAATGTTTTAAAACAAAAAGGAGGCACGTTGAAATTGTCTAACTTACATCAGCGATGATCTCCAACATAGTCTTGATACACTCAACCACACGCTCCATTTTACCGTTGACAAGCACGACTCGCTCTGTCGATTGAGGGCAACACTCCTGAAACAGCTTGATACTGGTCTTTGTGGTCTAGAGAAATGGACACAAAAATACGTATATTTACCAGTAAGGATGGGAATTGAAAACCGGTTCTTGTTGAGAACTGGTTCCTGGGGTATCAATTCCTTAAAACCGCTGTCAATTTTTCAAATGATTCCCTTAACGATTCTTGCGGGTTGGAATGTCATTACGCAACGTGCGTAGTTGCTTCAGACAGCAAAATGGCGCCCAGATTGTGGGAACACTCTAAAATTTGGCTTTATTTTACAAGAAAAAATTGTAAAAGTGCTACTTGTAATAATAGCAAGGCTGACATTACATCAAAATGGTGATATGTTGAAACATATTGAACACAAAGCGTGGCATAACCATAAATAAATGTGCTTGTTTTTGAACCACTCTGTCATCCCAGCCCCTGTAATGCTAGCATGTCATCTGAATACAACAGGTAGTAACTAAGGGTGTAACAGTATTGTGGTTTCAAAGTCTTTAAAATAATGGTGTGATGCGTGACGGTACCAAACAAAAACTTGATATGTATTTTTTGTCTTCCGCTTTAGCGATGGCCGGGTCTGAAATTAAACTACATCTACCAGACTCCTCTGTGCAGTGCAGGCCAACCAGGTGGGGGCGTGGAACGCTGAAAACAGCGTTCGAATCAGATAAAGGAAATGTTTTTCTTGGACATTTCCAGATAAAATTATTTGAAATATATAACTATTTGAGTTATGTTGCTAACAAACAGACGAACAACCCCTGGCGAAAACATAACCTCTTTGGCACAGGTAAAGTCTGCGTTCTAAAATTATGCATATGCACTTTCATCTCAAGCATTTCCAAGGCGACACAAAGCCAGCTGGTCACGTAACAAAAAAAACAACTGTAAACCGCAGGAAATAGGAGTAAACTGAAAAGCTACTTGATAAATACTCAATCCATTCATCCCATTTTCCACCGCTTGTCTGTCTCCATGTCCCAGGGTTTCAGGGACCTATCCAGCTGCACTCGAGCGGAAGGCAGCTTACACCACAGACAAATAGTCGCCTTATAAACAGCCAAACATCTGTTTGTGAGGTATTTACATTATTAATGGTTAAATAGTTAATCTGAGAAACAGCATATTCCAAACTAATATAAAAACATGTCTACTGTGGACAACACTGCATCTCAGAAAGTAAACGTTGGAAGACACTAAACTGAACATTGTTTTACACTGGATGTTTACATTGTCACTTTAAAGACACTTAACTGCAAGTAACATTTTCTCAAAAAACTGGATGCCCTGCACAATTCTCGGCTATTAAAAATACATGTTTGTAGTACTATTAGAACATTTTTGCATTATGTTTGTGTTCAATTACAGGAAGTGTGTTATTCCTAAAAAATCCTGCCACTTAATTTTACACACTATGGAATTTTTTTTAGACATATACCACAAACTAATATCGTACTGTGCCCTTAATATCGTGATAATATGGTACAGTGAGATTTTGATACCATTACATTTCTAGTACTAACACCGCCTATCATTATCAAATTGAAATGAATCCCGGGTAGCACGGAGGAACAGCTGGTTTCTCATAATAATGTCCTGGGTTCGATCCCCAGGCTTAAAGTCTTTCTGTGTGGGGGTTGCATGGTCTCCTCGTAACTGCATGGATTCCCTCCGGGTACTCTGGCCTCCTCCCACCCCAAAGACATGCACCTGGGGATAGGCTGATTGGCAACCCTAAATTGGCCTCGGTGTGTGGATGCGAGAGTGAATGTTGTCTCTGTGTTTAGATGGAGACATTTCCAGGGTGTACCCTGCCTTTTGCCCTAGTGAAGCTGGGATAGGCTACAGGAGAATGTTTAACATCAGGTCGATATTGCCTAAGTTTAAATCAGTAAAAACCTTTGTGGTTTCATTTAAAAAATACCTCTCTGAGCTCCTTGATCTTGGATCCCTTGACTCCAATAATGGAGCCAGCCAAGCTCTGGTGGATCAGTAGACGCAGCTCACAGTCAAAATCCATTCCATTGTACTGCTGGTACTGTGGGGTACATTAACCTGTTAATGCCACTATTCAGGTCTGTGTGAAATGTTGTGTCAGGTCCTCACCTCTTCCAGGGTTGGGATAATCTTGAGCATGATCTCTCCGACGGTGTCGATGTCGGCAGAGATGTACAGGATGCTTTATTAGGTTGGGAGCGGCAATGACAAGGCAGTGGCAGAGCCATACACATGGTGGAGTGCCCAACAAGGCATGCCAGAAGGAAGGGAAAGCATGTTAGATGGGAGAATTAAAAGTAATCCCCCACAGAACCACAGAAAACTGTCAAACCCCATTTAAGTAAATCCAGATTATTGGAATAAATTGTGACGCCTAATGACAGGACAGTGAGATAACACCACACTGTAGCTGGCCAAAAGCCACAAACTGAACAAAGCAGATACAAAGGAATGTCATATTTAGTCCAGATCAGATAGAAGTAGGAAAAGAGATAAAGGAAAACCCAAAACAAAATAAGAGGAATCAGTGAAATACTGAACGGAAAAGATGAGGAGAGGCAAGTCTGGGGACAATCTGGCTCAGGGGGAAAAAAGCACCACTGGATGCTACATAATTTGCAAAAAAAGCAAAAAATATTTAGTGGTTGCGCATTACTACATTCCAAAAAAGCGGTTCAAACCAAATTTTAAAAAGGATAGGTTAACATGTCCTTGTCTTAAAAAATGTTGATTTAATCAAGTTAGCGAAGTCAAAACTACCATTGTACATCCGCTCACCGGAGGACTTTGGCAAAATTTTTTTTATAAAACTACTGAAGCAAAGTTTGTACATGGAAGTCAAATTAGGATTGCCGTAACTGTAAACGGTGCTAATTAGGTGATGGGAGTAGCCAAACTATAAAACCAAAGGGCACAGTTATGAGCAGGGACTGGGACAGAGGCACCCTTTTCGTCCAACCATTGCAGTAATTAAAAGCTACATTGGGATGAAGCAAGAGGCTAGTGAGCAAAACACACACACATACGCACGCACGCACACACAATGAATGGTATCAGGGAATGGATAGGACGCTAAGCCCTTTTGTTATGAAACACGCAACATTGCAAGGATAGAATGTGCCGGGGAAAGCCACAGGTGAGCATTTATGGAGCCGACAACAACATAAACCACCCAAAACTTCCACTTTAAAAGAAGGGGGAGATGAAAACACAGGATAGGAAAAAATTAACAAAATAAGTAATCAGTAAGTAAATTAAAAAAAGAACTGCTGGCACATAGGCAGATTCTAACAAGATTGGGGAAAAGACCAGTGGCAGATTGTGGAAAAACCTTTAAAAGTTTCAATGCGGATGTGGTATGTAAAGGATGCTGACATGGCTTTAAACAGGCAACACTGAACATGAAAGCATTAAGGCATTTTAACTGTGGCTACAATATATTGAACACAAGTAGATTATAATAGTAACACAGTGACTTGAAAAGAGGCAGGATGACTATGACTGATCGTCTCTTGTCTGTTTGACCTGTAGTCAGGCAGTGAGAGGGAGGAGCTTAGGGACATACCGCTCAGGCCCACTGCTGTCTGGGACTGACACACTGGCATTGTACTGGGCGTGGCATGGGCAGGGGGCCAGGGCCATTCGAGCACGGATGTCAATCAAGTAAGGCGGCCCGTTTAGGGACAGGGCACGATTATGGGCAGGGCCAACCGGGGTGTCAGGTGGGCGGGCGGGCGCAGGAGGGGCCGTCCAGAACATGGGCAACAGAGGAGGAAGTGGGCAAAAAAGTCAACAGTAAAATAATAAACAAGGGAGAGGGGAGAGTGGAAACATTTTTAATATACAGGCTCTACACTGATCAAATTGTGTGTCTTCATTTCTCTCAGAGATTGGCTTGTCAAAGAGAGTAAAGAGGTTGACATTGGAAAAATAGGTCACTCATATTAAAGAACATGAAGAGTTCAATGTTGGGGAACAGACTAGAAGACAGTGGAGAGGGAGGGGGGCAAACTGTGGAGGGCAAGAGACTTTAAAGGAAATAATTAAGACTTGGCCGGGTTACCTGAAGTCTGCAAGTGAACACAACACTATGCACTTCTTATCGTTAAAACACACAACACAAGTGATTTGAAATGCATGGCCATACAATTAATAGTAGGAACAATAGCATTTTTTTCTAAGGCAATCAAATAAAAATTATTCTTCAAGCAGAATCTTATCAAAAAATATTGTTGCTCAATAGAGGATTAAGTTTTTAAGATGCTGAGGAACAGGGGCAAAAAAGACAGAACATTTCAGTTCTACTCACGTCTGAACGTAGGGCTTTGATGTTTTTGCCACCTTTTCCGATAACAGCCCCTGCGTTCTGCAAGTAAAAACACAATTGATAAGAGTAACTAAAAATAATTTGTCAGGTCGGAAAAAATAAGTTGTTGCAGAGCCAGACAAACGGATATACGTTCATTATGTACAGTTCAGACATACAAATAGAAATGAAAAAATAAAACAAGCTAGTTTACTTTGCTCTGCAGGAGGATGCGCAGCTCAATCAACTCCTCAGAGTTCCTGGAGCGCTTGAATGATTTCTGCTCATCTGCATCCTCAGCGGGGCGCTTACCTGGCGTAAAGGAGATAAAAACACACGGCATGAGGCCAGCTAACATCGCTTCAGTTAAAAAAAAATCAACTACAACATACTGAGTAAATGATAGCTTTCTAACCTGGTCCATGTGAGGTACAATAAGTGCACACAATTGTTATTGTGTGAACATTTCACCAAGAAAAACAAGTAGCAAACACAGATGTCATCAGGAAATAACTACTTTCTTGTACATACAATTTCATTTAGGATTAAGTACCCGGAAATTAGCTACCAAAACCAAGGGCTTTTTTACAGAAGCTACATTGAAAACATTACAGTGCATCCGGAAAGTATTCCCAGCGCTTTACTTTTTCCACATTTTGATAAGTTGCAGTCTTATGACTGTGGACCAACGAGGCAGACTTGTCTGTAGGCACAAATCCAGGGAAGGGTACAGAAAAAAATATGCTGCCTTGAAAGTTCCAGTGAGCATAATGGCCTCCATCATCCGTAAATGACAGAAGTTGGGAACCACCCGGATTCTTCCTAGAGCCTGCCGGCCGTCTAGCCCAGTGATTCTCAAATGGGGGTACACGTACCCTTGAGGGTACTTAAAAGTATGCCAAGGGGTAGGTGAGATTTTTCAAAAATATTCTAAAAATAGCAACAATTCAAATATCCTTTATAAATATAGTTATTGAAAAATACTTCAACAAAATATGAATGTAAGTTCATAAGCTGTGAAAAGAAATGCAACAATGCAATACCTACTCAGTGGCCTAGTGGTTAGTGTCCGCCCTGAGATCGGTAGGTTGTGAGCTCAAATCCCGGCCGAGTCATACCAAAGACTATAAAAATGGGACCCATTACCTCCCTGCTTGGCACTCAGCATTAAGGGTTGTAATTAGGGGTTAAATCACCATGATTCCTGGGCGCAGCACCACTGCTGCCCACTGCTCCCCTCACCTCCCAGGGGTTGATAAAGGGTGATGGGTCAAATGCAGAGAATAATTTCGCCACATCTAGTATGTGTGTGACAATCATTGGTACTTTAACTAAACAATATTCAGTGTTGACAGTTAGATTTTTTGTGGACATGTTCCATAAATACTGATGTTAAAGAGTTCTTTTTTTGTGAAGAAATGTTTAGAATTAAGTTCATGAATCCAGATGGATCTCTATTACAATCCCCAAAGAGGACACTTTAAGTTGATGATTACTTCTATGTGTAGAAATCTTTATTTATAATTGAATCAATTGTTTATATTTCAACAAGTTTGTAGTTATTTTTATATCTTTTTTTTTCCAAATAGTTCAAGAAAGACCACTACAAATGAGCAATATTTTCAATCAATCAATGTTTACTTATATAGCCCTAAATCACTAGTGTCTCAAAGGCCTGCACAAAACCACAACACAAACCACTACGACATCCTCGGTAGGCCCACATAAGGGCAAGGAAAACTCACACCCAGTGTGACGTAGGTGACAATGATGACCCAGTGGGATGTCGGTGGCAATGATGACTATGAGAACCTTGGGCGAGGACCACATGTGTGGGCAAACCCCCCCCCCCCCCCCCCCCCCCCCCAGGGTAGTGGTTCTCAACCTTTTTTCAGTGATGTACCCCCTGTGAAAATGTTTTTAATTCAAGAGAAAATCATTTTTTGTTGAAAAAAAGAGATGAAGTAAAATACAGCACTATGTCTTCAGTTGCTGATTTATTAAATTGTATAACAGTGTAAAATATTGCTCATTTGTAGTCGTCTTTCTTGAACTATTTGGAAAAAAAGATATAAAAATAACTAAAAACTTGTTTAAAAATAAACAAGTGATTCAATTATAAATAAAGATTTCTACACATAGAAGTAATCATCAACTTAAAGTGCCCTCTTTGGGGATTGTAATAGAGATCCATCTGGATTCATGAACTTAATTCTAAACATTTCTTCACAAAAAAAGAAATCTTTAACATCAATATTTATGGAACAATCTAGCTGTCAACACTGAATATTGCATTGTTGCATTTCTTTCCAGTTTATGAACGTACATTCATATTTTGTTTAAATATTGTTCAATAAATACATTTATAAAGGATTTTTGAATTGTTGCTATTTTTATAATATTTAAAAAAAATCTCACGTACCCCCTGGCAAACCTTCAAGTACCCCCAGCATACGCATACCCCCATTTGAGAACCACTGCTCTAGGGGACCGAAAGCAATGGAAGTCGAGCAGGTCTAACATTATATTTACACAATTTAATAAATCAGAAACTGATGACACAGTGCTGTATTTTACTTCTTCATCTCTTTTTTTCAACCAAAAATGCTTTGCTCTGATTAGGGGGTACTTAAGTTATAAAATATTCTCAGGGGGTACATCACTGAAAAAAGGTTGAGAACCACTGGTCTAGCCCTAGTCAGGAAAGTAACCAAGAACCCGATGGTCATTCTGTCAGAGCTACAGCATTCCTCTGTGGAGAGAGAGAGAACCTCACAGAAGGACAACCATCTCTGCAGCAACCCACCAATCAGGCCTGTATAGGAGGAGTGGCCGGACGGAAGCCATTCCTTAGCAAAAAGCATGTGGCAGCCCACCTGGAGTTCGCCAAAATGCACTCTGACCATGAGAAACAAATTTCTTTGGTCTGACAAACAAACATTAGCTCCTTGGTGAGAATGCCAAGTGTCCTGTTTGGGAAAAAAAACAGGCAAGGCTCATCACCAGGCCAATACCACCCCTACAGTGAAGCATGGTGGTGGCAGCATCATGCTGTAAGGATGTTTTTCGGCGGCAGGAACTGAAAGACTCGTCAGGATGGAGGGAAGGATGAATGCAAAAATGTACAGGAACATCCTGGATGGAGCCCTCTTGAAATCAAGACAGGAGAAACGGTTCATCTTTCAGCAGAACAACAACCTTATTAAAGCACATGGCCAAGATAAAAAAAAAAAGGCTTCAGGACAACTATTAATGTCTTTGCGTGGCCGAGCCAGAGCCTAGATTTGAATCTAACTGAACATCTTTGGAGATCTGAAAAAGTATCTCATCCAACCTGATGGAATGAATGAAGGAAACTGCCCAAAAATAGGTGTGCCAATGTGTGACATTCAAAAA
Source organism: Nerophis ophidion (assembly GCF_033978795.1). Classification (NCBI taxonomy): domain Eukaryota; kingdom Metazoa; phylum Chordata; class Actinopteri; order Syngnathiformes; family Syngnathidae; genus Nerophis; species Nerophis ophidion. The sequence goes on from NC_084611.1 coordinate 35,217,270, forward strand.
TACTTGAGGCTGTAATTGCTGCCAAAGATGCATCAACAATGTATGGCACAAAGGTCATGAATACTTATGTACATGTTATTTGTTTTTTTAATACATTTTAAAAAGCTCTAAAAGAAACATTTTCCACATTGCAGTTATGGGGTATTGTGTTTAGAATTTTAAGGACAAAAATACATGTATTTCATTTTAGAACAGGGCTGCAACATAACAAAATGTGGAAAAAGTAAGGCACTGAATACTTTCCTGATGCAGTGTCCATTTACCGTTTGCTTCCATGTTGCCGAACGAGGAATCGTCTTGATCGTCTTTCATGTCCATGATCTTCTGACCGTGGAAAACCAGGAGTTGGCACAACGGTGACAGCAGGGGGAAACGAGAAAACTTCCTCGGTCTTGTAAACTGTCAACATTGTAAGAGAGGAGGCGTTTGCTTGGAGATGCAAAAAAAGCAAAGCGCATATAGGTAGTAATCAGTTACGTGACTTTTGAACAGAAGCAAACAAACTGGTGGTCGACCAAACAAATATGGCTATTGTGCAGCAAAGTATGCAAGGAGTCTAAATATTACCACTAACAGCAGATACAAGAAAAAACTCAAACTATGTAATAGGATTGATCCCTATCCATCAGTAGTAGGGAACCTATGGATCTCGAGCCAGATGTGGCTCTTGAGGACTGCACCTGGCTCAGACAAATCTTAACTGACATTGCTTAGCAAAGTAAGTAATGAATAATTCCGCTGGTTATCAGTGTCAAAAATAACGTTCAAAATATAAATCATTGTCATGCATTTTAATCCATCCAACCGGTTTCTACCGCACCTGTTCAAGAAGTCGCATTAATGGTAAGAAGTATTTTATTTATTGTTGGTTAGCTTCAGAATAACAATGTTATTAAAAATAATAAAGAGACTTATTATACTCTAAAAATGTTGGTCTTACTTAAAAATGCACACATTTAGTTGTATTCAGTCTTAAAAAAAAAACATTATATGGCTCTCACGGAAATACTTTTTAAAATATTTGGCTTGTATGGCTTTCTCAGCCAAAAAGGTTCCCGACCCCTGCATAATCAAAAAAAGATTTGTCAAATGATCTCCAGGACTATCTGTCGGTCAAGTTTAGAGCTGAAACAATTCCTCGAGTAACTTGAGTAATTCGATTACAAAATATATTCGCGGAATTTTCATTGCCTACAGGCGTTGTTGAGTTTACGGCATTCTGCCTTGTTTAGGAAACAGTAGTCAAAGCTCACCTTTCGCACGGACTGTTTTGGTATTGCACACAGCGTGTGTACGTCACACACCATACGCCCCCTGCACTGCACAACAACGCCAATCTTTTAATTAAATACGCTTGAGTTTAGAAAAGTTTTTCGCCGACATCACTCGCAATGGCAGACGCCGCAGAAAACAGTGGACAAGAGCGATAGCAAAACGAGGGAATTAAAAAGCGACAAAAGGTGTCTAAGGTGTAGGATAATCACAAAAAAATTGAAAGAAAATGCAGTAGTATGGAAACATTGCAAAGTGGAGCGCACATACCACAATAGCACAAGTTCGATGCTGTAGCACCGGTAGAAAAAGCATCCGATTTGAAGGACGTCCGGAGGCGAGGCTAGTCATCTATTATCAAATGTAAACGCAAAAGTTGTGTTAGTAAACTAAATGTTATTCGTTATGATAACCAGGATGTGTTCTCTCACTCCTGCGATGTCATCAAATGTCGCTAAAAGGTGTTGAAAACTAACAATGCTATCCGAGCTGTCGTGTTCAATTGGCCTTTTATTAGTAACCACGTGAAAGTAGTCGTGCAATGTTATTCGGGTTATTCAAGTCATGCAACCACTTGCTACTTGGATAGCTTGCACTTGCACCCACTATAGTCTCTATAGCATAGGCGGCGATCTACAATTCTGCCAGTGGGTGCTCGGATGGACAAGAATACAAATTTTGAACTGATTATTTATATATATATATATATATATATATATATATATATGTGTGTGTGTTTTCATCTCAAACATATTATGGCAAAATAAACATTGATTACTATTTTTCATGCAAAGAATGCAATAAACTGTATTGCATTCTTATAATTTAAAATGGTTGTCGTCATCATTAAGTGGTTTGTCTTTTTATATTGTTTATGTATTGTTGGCAGGTTGAAAACAGCTTAGCGGATTTGCGTGGAGAAACCACCATTTAAACGGCACAGTAAAATAATCATTAAAAATGCATGAGAGACAAGGACTTTGTTTATGCGGTCACACCACACAGCACATTGGGCTGTGAGCGCACCTGTTTTTGTTAGCACACACAAATTGGCACAATCAACCACGGATGCATTTCAGCTGTGCGTGTCAGCCTCCAATAATGAAAACAGGACAAAAAAAATAAAAATTAATTGGGCAAAATATGATTTATTTGATTACTTGTTTAATTGATTGGGATATTTGATAAGAATATTCTATAGCTGAAGCTCTAGTCGAGTTCTTAAATATGACGAAATATTTGGCGGTCCATAGTCTTTCCACACAGCAAAACAGATGAAAGCTTAGAAAAGCATCGATGTCTACAACTTTGTGGTGTGTGGGTCAAGAAAACAGGTTTCAAAACTCTTATGGATAAATCTTACCATGAATTGATTAACGTGGACCCCGACTTAAACAAGTTGAAAAACTTATTCGGGTGTTACCATTTAGTGGTCAATTGTACGGACTATGTACTGAACTGTGCAATCTACTAATAAAAGTATCAATCAATCAATCAAAAAAAACATTGTTTTTGCTTGAGAAAGGTTGCTATTGTCTTGTTACAAGAGTAGGAGCGTGCTGATCAGAGGAACATAAACAAACAGGTAGAAGCAAATAGCTTCTCAGGAAGCATTTGAAGCACTGTTCTGGGGATGCTAAACAACCAGTCATGTGACATTTGTTAAACCCATACCATATGTATCAAGTTAGTTCCAAACAGAGTTCATAATAAAGACAATCACCACATTTCCATGCCCAAAAATGTGTCCGATTTCTCAAGTAGTTCAGTTTTTTGTATTTTCACACCTACATGTGAAGTCCTAGTGTCCATGCACACTCTCTAATGTGATTGGTCATACGCCATGTGCCTACCGCACATTGGGGGGGTGCGCTTTTTTCATTTTAGCGTGCATTATTGTATTGCTTATCCCATTGACCCAGGCATCTGTAGCTCCTTACAAGTTATCCGCCTAGGTATGTTGTACCTGATGTCAGCTGTAATATTGGCACATATAAAAAATATTTCCGTCTCTAATGGCTTTTCTGGTGTTAAATAGACAGCATCAAGAAATGATCTGATCATGACGCTACTACCAAGAAGGCCTTGGAAAGGATGCAGGTCCAAGGCAAAAAAAGACCAGCGAGAGTGTGTTTTAAGGAATTTCCAAACGGCGAATCACGGAAACAAAAATGTTGAATGTCTTGGAGTTGATTCATAATATATAATATTGATTTGATGGAAGGTTTTTCTAAATCCGAAGGTAAAGACAGTTCATGTTACGGTCAATACTGTTCCAGGTGAAGGTGGTTATTAGTATGGATTATCTTGGCAGTTGTGTTCAATACAGTTATTAATAATTAGTTTGAAGTGCACGAATGCAGCGTGAAGGGGTTTACATAGACTTTATTCATTTATTTGTAAAATACCTGCTTGTCTTTCAAATGTTTGGGACAATTTGACTTGTGGATCATTAAAGTTTGTCTAAGTCTAAATCACTCGTCCTTCCTTCGAGAGTCCAAATTTGGCTGACATTCTCCATTTCCGTCGCTACCCACTCAAGGAGATCTGGTTTTCAATTGCATAACCTAGGTGTGTTAGCCCGACTTTTCAAAAACCAAACACGGGTTGTAGAATCGGACTAATTCAATGCATTGACACTAATGGCTGTGAAACAGGATGAAAATCGAAAATATTTATTTTGACACTACAGCATGAGTAGGTGTGATGGCAGTAGAAGGCAACAATCACTACTATTCCCTTTTCCCATTTGTGGGATTTTTAAAAACCTTACCATATTGCCCAAATTACCCTCAAAATAGTGCCTTGTCGCAATGTGAATCTGTCCATGGGCCCATCTATCCATCCATTTTCTACCGCTTGTTGCTTTTAGGATTGCGGGGGGTGCTGGAGCCTATGTCAGCTATATTCGGGCGGAAGGCAGGGTACACCCTGGACAAGTCACCATCTCATCACAGGGCCAACACAGATAGACAGACAACAATCACACTCATATTCACAAACTAGAGCCAAGTTAGTGTTGCCAATCAACCTATGACCAGGACCATGTCTTTGGAAGTGGGAGGAAGCCGGAGTATCCAGAAGGGAACCCATGCAGTCACGCAAAGAACTCCACAGATCCCAAGCCCAGGACCTTCGTATTGTAAGGCAGACGCGCTAACCTTTCAAAGCAGATGGAAATTACAGCAAATGAAAGGAAAGCTACAAAAACTGCAAGGGCGACTTTTGAGGTGCATTTGCGGAGAAAAAAAAAAGTTTTTAAATCACCTCAATTTGTATCTTTGCGTTTTACTTTTTTCAGCGCCAATATCATCAGTTTATTTACATATACTAAAATGCTACTCCTCCATCATCAGCCTGATTTAAATGAATTACCTTGGGCTTAAAGGTGCGGTGGACACCAGTAATCAACACTTGGCATTAGTGAATTGATTGATTAAAACTTAAATTAGTAGATTGCACAGTACAGTACATATTCCGTACAATTGACCACTAAAAAGTAACACCCGTATAAGTTTTTCAACATGTTTAAGTCATTGGATCGGTTCGCAACAGAGTGTGAAGCGACTGGGATGAGAATCAGCACCTCCAAGTCCGAGCCCATGGTTCTCGTCCGGGAAAGGGTGGAGTGCCATTTCCAGGTTGGGGAGGAGACCCTGCCCCAAGTGGAGAAGTTCAAGTACCTCGGAATCTTGTTCACAAGTGAGGGAAGAGTGGATCGTGAGATCGAAAGGCGGATCGGTGCAGCGTCTTCAGTAATGCGGACGCTGTATCGATCCATTGTGGTGAAGAAGGAGCTGAGTCGGAAGGCAAAGCGCTCAATTAACGGGTCAATACACGGTCCCATCCTCACCTATGGTCATGAGCTTTGGGTTATGACCGAAAGGACAAGATTACAGGTACAAGCGGCTGAAACGAGTTTCCTCAGACGGGTGGCGGGTCTCTCCCTTAGAGAAGTGGTTCTCAAATGGGGGTACGCGTACCCCTGGGGGTATTTGAAGGTATGCCAAGGGGTGCGTGAGATTTTTTTTTTAATATAATGAAAATAGTAACAATTCAAAAATCCTTTATAAATATATTTATTGAATAATACTTCAACAAAATATGAATGTAAGTTCATAAACTGTGAAAAGAAATGCAACAATGCAATATTCAGTGTCGACAGCTAGATTTTTTGTGGACCTGCTCCATAAATATTGATGTTAAAGATTTCTTTTTTTTGTCAAGAAATGTTTAGAATTAAGTTCATGAATCCAGATGGATCTCTATTATAATCGCCAAAGAGGGCACTTTAAGTTGATGATTACTTCTATGTGTAGAAATATTTATAATTGAATCACTTGTTTATTTTTCAACAAGTTTTTTATACATTTGTATATATTTTTTTCCAAATAGTTCAAGAAAGACCACTACAAATGAGCAATATTTTGCACTGTTATACAATTTAATAAATAAGAAACTGATGACATGGTGCTGTATTTTACTTCTTTATCTTTTTTTTTTTTTTAACCAAAAATCCTTTGCTCTGTTTAGGGGGTACTTGAATTAAAAAAATGTTCACAGGGGGTACATCACTGAAAAAAGGTTGAGAACCACTGCCTTAGAGATAGGGTGAGAAGCTTTGCCATCCGGGAGGAGCCAGATGAGGTGGTTCGGGCATCTGGTCAGGATGCCACCCGAACGCCTCCCTAGGGAGGTGTTTCGGGCAGACCGACCGGTAGGAGGCCATGGGGAAGACCCAGGACACGTTGGAAAGACTATGTCTCCCGGCTGGCCTGTGAACGCCTTGGGAGCCCCCGGGAGGAGTTGGACGAAGCGGCTGGGGAGAGGGAAGTCTGGACTTCTCTGCTTAGGCTGCTGCCCCCCCGACCCGACCTCGTATAAGCGGAAGTAAATGGATGGATGGAACTTGTTTAAGTCGGGTTCTACGTTAATCAATTCATGGTGTACAACGAATAACAAGCGCATTCACGGATGCATTAGTCAAACGTCCATGGATAAGTAACTTTAAACAACAGAAACGGCGATAATATGTTTACTAATTTCAACACTACCTTGGCAACAGTTCAGGCAGATTGCTGTAGCTAGTCATTGCAATCCAGTTATGCTAGCTAGCTTGGGGGCGAGTTAGCTTGGCGCTTCGTAAAGTGGACCGCCATTAAACTATCATTAAAACGACGTCCGTAAAGGTCTTAACAATTCTCCTATTTGGCCAGGGGATGACAACGCACTAGTATACACCAAACTGGAGATAGCTGCGTCGTTAAACTACGAGAATTTAAAGAGCACTTCAAAGCAATGACGCTAGCCGTTAGCCACAGTTCGCTAACGTCGCCATTTTGCTACAAATGATGTTGGCTCATTTGGACAGCTTGGCGCCGCAATTTAATTTTTGCAACACCACGATTTATGGCTGTGGTGTAAGTAAGTATACATTTTTGTAAAATAAAAACAACTCGGTATAAAAAAGAGCGTACTAACCCAAAAGTACAGTGCGATGCCTTGCCCGCTTTGCCGCTCCCCCTTCCGTTGCTTGCGAAATGAAAGTGCGCATGTCAACCAGCAAACCCATTGGCTAAACAAGAGGAACAAAGTCCTTTTAGAGTGCGAGTCTGATTGGTTCTCGTGGCTGTCAATCAAAAATCTTTTTTTTTGCTTTGTAGTACAATACCCGCCTCTAACGGAAGTCGTGTGAGCTGCAAAATAGTGGCGCTTTTTTTTCTGGTCTTGAGGTAGGTTAAATGTGAACTTCTCCACATATTGGGTCAAAGGCGACAGTTGTATATGAATATTAACAGTATAATACTCGATAGAGCCTTAAAAATATATAGTTTCGGCCCGTTTTATCACACTGTTTCCGCACGTAATTGTATGTTTGTGAGCAGCACGATGGAAGAGGAGTGAGTGCCTGAGTAGTCCTGGGTTCAATCCCTGGCTCAAGATCTTTCTGTGTGGAGTTTGCATGTCCTCCCCGTGACTGCGTGAGTTTCCTCCGGGTACTTCGGCTTCCTCCCACCTCCAAAGACATGCGTCTGGGGATAGGTTGATTGGCAACACTAAATGGTGTGTGAATGTAAGTGTAAATGTTGTCTGTCTATCGATCAATCAATCAGTGTTTATTTATATAGCCCTAAATCACAAGTGTCTCAAAGGGCTGCATAAACCACAACACAAACCAAAACGACATACTCGGTAGACCCCACATAAGGGCAAGGAAAACTATCCCCAGTAGGACGTCGGTGACAGTGACAATGATGACTATGAGAAAGCTTGGAGAGGACCGCATATGTGGGCAACCCCCCACCCAGGGGACCGAAAGCAATGGATGTCGAGCAGATCTAACATGATATTGTGAAAGTCCAATCCATAGTGGAGCTAACATAACCGTGAGAATCCAGAATCCAGACCAAAGTGGATCCAATATAGTAGCGAGAGTCCCGTCCAAAGTGGAGCCAGCAGGAAACCATCCCAAGAGGTCCCTAAATGGTCCCTAGAGTGTGAATGTTGTCTGTCTATCAATCAATCAATGTTTATTTATATAGCCCTAAATCACCAGTGTCTCAAAGGGCTGCACAAACCACAACGACATCCTCAGTAGAGCCCACATAAGGGCAAGGAAAACTTTATATGTAAGTAGTAACACCTTAAAGTCACATTTAAGTGCACAGGAAGCCAGTGCAGGTGAGCCAATATAGGCGTAATATGATCAAACTTTCTTCTTCTTGTCAAAAGTCTAGCAGCCGTCTGTCTGTGTTGGCCCTGCGATGAGGTGGCGACTTGTCCAGGGTATACACCGCCTTCTGCCCGATTGTAACTGAGATAGGCACCAGCGCCCCCAAAGGGAATAAGCGGTAGGAAATGGATGTATGTATGTTTGTGATTTGTTTTATTATTGTACTTTGGCTTCTCGCTGCGTGACACTTACGTACTTACGTTAGAGTATCCGCCCTGATATGAATTATATTTATATAGCACTTTTTCTCTAGTGCAGGGGTCGGGAACGTTTTTGGCTGAGAGAGCCATGAAAGCTAAATATTTTTAAATGTATTTCAGTGAGAGCCATATAATATTTTTTTTAACTCTGAATACAACTAAGTGTGTGCATTTCTAAGTAAGACCAACATTTTTACAGTATAATACGTCTCTTGTTCTTTTTAAATAACACTGTTATTCTGAAGCTAACCGATAAATAAAATACTTCTTTCCATGAATGCGACTTCTAGAAAACGGATGGATGGATTAAAATGCATGAGAATGTTTTATATTTTGAACGTTATTTTTAACACTGAATGCAGCTGAGATAGGCTCCAGCAACCCCACGACCCGAACGGGACAAGCGGTAGAAAATGGATGGATGGATTACCAGCAGAATTATTCATTACTTATCGTGTTAAGCAATGTCAGCTGAGATTTATCCGAGAGCCAGATGCAGTCATCAAAAGAGCCACATCTGGCTTGAGAGCCATAGGTTCCCTACCCCTGCTCTAGTGACTCAAGGCACTTTACCTAGTGGAACTAAATATCTAAATTACATGTAAACCAGTGTGGGTGGCACTGGGAGCATGTGGGTAAAGTGTCTTGCCCAAGGACACAACGGCAGCGACTAGGATGGCGGAAACAGGGATCGAACCTGGAACCCTCAAGTTGCTGAATGGCCACTCTACCGACCGAGCTATACCGCCCCGGTAGGTTGTGAGTTCAAACCCCGGCCGAATCATACCAAAGACTATAAAAATGGAACCCATTACCTCCCTGCTTGGCACTCAGCATCACGGGTTGGAATTGGGGGTTAAATCACCAAAAATGATTCCCGAGCGCAGCCACCGCTGCTGCTCACTGCTCCCCTCACCTGCTCCGAGGGGGTGAACAAGGGGTCAAATTCAGAGAGTAATTTCACCACACCTAGTGTCTATCCATCCATCCATTTCCTACCGCTTATTCCCTCCGGGTTCGCGGGGGGCGCTGGAGCCTATCTCAGCTACAATCGGGCGGAAGGCGGTGTACACCCTGGACAAGTCGCGACCTCATCACAGAGCCAACACAGATAGACAGACAACATTCACACTCGCATTCACACACTAGGGCCAATTTCGTGTTTCCAATAAACCTATCCACAGGTGCATGTCTTTGAAAGTGGGAGGAAGCCGGAGTACCCGGAGGGAACCCACGCAGTCACGGGGAGGACATGCAAACTCAACACAGAAAGATCCCGAGCGCAGGATCGAACCCTGGACCTTCGTTTTGTGAGGCAGACGCACTAACGCCTCTGCCACCGTGCTGCGTGTGTTTTTGAAATTAATTCAAACTTGTAGTAGTAGATTGCACAGTACAGTACATATTCCGTACAATTGACCACTAAATGGTGAGACCCAAATACGTTTTTCAACTTGCTTAAGTCTAGGTCCACATTAATCAATTCATGGTACAAATGTATACTATCAGCATAATACAGTCATCACACAAGTTATCATCAGAGTATATACATTGAATTATTTACATTATTAACAATCCGGGGGGGGGGGGGGGGGGTGCGGGCTTATCAACAATTATATCATTTGAGAAATGGACATGGAAACAGTGTAGGTCTGACTTCGTAGGATATGTACAGTGAACATAGTGAGCTCAGAAAGCATTAGAACAAGTATATACATTTGATTATTTACAATTGGGGGAGGTGGAATGTGGTGGGGGGAGGGTTGTAGTTGTAGTCTCGGGTTGTAGTTGCCTGGAGGTGTTCTTTTAGTGCGGTTTTGAAGGAGGGTAGAGATGCAGTTTCTTTTACACCTGTTAGGATTGCATTCCATATTGATGTGGCATAGAAAGAGAATGAGTTAAGACCTTTGTTAGATCGGAATCTGGGTTTAACATGGTTTTGTGGAGTTCCCCCTGGTGTTGTGGTTATGGCGGTCATTTACGTTATGGAAGTAGTTTGACACGTACTTCGGTATCGGAGGTGTAGCGAATTTTATAGACTAGGCTCAGTGCAAGTTGTTTTACACTGTCCTCCAGCCTGAACCAGCCCACTTTGGAGAAGTGGGTAGGAGTGAGGTGTGATCTGGGGTGGAGGTATAGAAGTAACCTTCTAGCTTGTTCTGGGGTGTTTGGAGTCTAGATTTGAGGGTTTTGGAGGTGCTGGGGTAATCTAAAAAGGGTTGAATGAGAGTTCCCGCTAGAATCTTCATGGTGCTTTTGTTGACCAGAGAGGAGATTCTGTAGAGAAATCTCGTTTGTTGGTTGACAATAATTGGTATTTTAACTTTAACTTTAAATCGACTAAACATTCGGTTCTTTGCTTGCGCTTAATGACATTGCTACAGGTGAAGTTAAAGCTATACCCGAAGAAGAAAAACAGATGGCTCCTCAGGCTGTGGTACAGGTGACACAGGCCTGGCTGCAATCCGCCTGGCATATCCGGGTGCCTTTCGCCTGGCTGGAGGCATGTGTGGAGTGGCTACAAGAAGAGGCCGGAGGAGCAGGTCGACTATCGCAACAGCAAATCAACCAACAGGTAGGACTTGAGTGGATCTAAGGCCCTGTTTAAACTATCCAGGGTAAATCACACCTAACCTTATTCATGTCCATGCACACTAATGGCACAGTTTAACACCCCCGCCCCACTCCGTCCGCCGGCGCAACGCGACCTCGTACGCATGCGTGGAAAATGCGCACGTCGTAGTCACCTCCAGTGTTGCTTTGTGTGCAAGTTCTTAACTGTAACTTATCTGAACAATATCCAGTGTTGTGGTATTTCAATTAACTGGAATTTATTGTGCTGCGGGGCCCTCTTATAGTGAATCCCATCTAAGCCATCATAAATTAATCAAATCTTTATTAGACAAGTAAATAATATGATAAATAACAATTAACATTAATCAATCTAGGGATGTAGGTATCTGGTCAGGACACTCTTCTCTCTTTTGCCTCACCTTCATTGTCCATTCGTTTTTGGTGACTGTATATACTCTGGACCGAGAACTTGTGTCCTCGACATACATGGCGGACAATAACTGATACAGTCTGCTTTGCTAGTCCAAATGCATTCACCCGGAGCTTGCATTCTCGTTGTCTCTCCTTCGACAAATGGACAAAGTTTTTCGCTGAGTAGCATCATAGCTGACCAGGCCGCACATTGGAAAGTTCTCTTGCCGTTTGAGAAGTGTTGTATCCCAAATAGCTGCAATCGCTTTCTCTTAAGGTATTGATGTGTGATTTCCACAAGCATCTGTACATGTAGAAGAAGGAGAAACACGAGCATGTCAGGATGACTCGCCTCCATATTTCCAGTGGTTAGCTCCGAGAAACCGCTTTATTATGAAGCTGGCTGTCGCGCGTTCTTTCTCACATAACTTCCTGTGTGGAGCGAGGTCTTTCTGGCGTCTCTTCCTCTCCAAACTCACTTTGTAAACGATCAATGAGTCCATACAAAGCTAAGTGCCGGAGATTCAAGAATTACACGGCTGTCTTACATGTGTAAAAATTGTTCCGAGGAGGGGGACGTTAAAAGCTGGTTTAGTGTGGCTAAAACGGGGCTTAGGCTAAATAATGATTTGTTTAAGGTGTTAAATGACTTAGTGTAGACATGGCCTAAGTTTAAACCAGCCTGACACTAACAACTGTTATTCCTTATTTGCATGGCAATCGGGAATCCTCAGGCGCTTGACCAGTGGCTCTTGACGGACCTGAAGGACTTGGACTACCCTGTTCTCCCCGATGGCCTCGCTCAAGCCCTGAAGACTGAGCTCAGTGGTACCTTCTGTGTCCAGGTACCAACTGATATGAAATGGGGACACACCAGCACATACACTACTTGATGCGATTCAACTTTATTGTCATTACACATTTACAAATACAGGGTAACAAAATCAGTAAGTGTGAGGTATGCATTTATACAATGAATTAAAATACAACCATACAGTCAATTACCTTATACAGTAAATAATAGAGTTGGGAAAATTATCAATTCACCAATGTGTCACGATTTGAACGGACAAATGTCAAACATAAATTATTTATGTATGTTAAATAAAGTAATTTAAATGGTTCTAAAATGTATCGGGAAAATGCCAATGTTTTGTGAATGTTAGTGCTAGGTTTGGTTCCAACTCACCGAGGGAGAACTACACTATATTGCCAAAAGTACAAACCCCGTTTTCATATGAGTTGGGAAATTATGTTCGATGTAAATATAAACGGAATACAATGATTTGCAAATCCTTTTCAACCCATATTCAATTGAATGCACTACAAAGACAAGATTATTGATGTTGAAACTCATAAACTTAATTTTTTTTTCAAATAATAATTAACTTAGAATTTCATGGCTGCAACACGTGCCAAAGTAGTTGGGAAAGGGCATGTTCACCACTGTGTTACATCACCTTTTCTTTTAACAACACTCAATAAACGTTTGGGAACTGAGGAAACTAATTGTTGAAGCTTTGAAAGTGGAATTCTTTCCCATTCTTCTTTTATGTAGAGCTTCAGTCGTTCAACAGTCCGGGATCTCCGCTGTCGTATTTTAGGCTTCATAATGCACCACACATTTTCGATGGGAGACAGGTCTGGACTGCAGGCGAGCCAGGAAAGTACCCGCACACTTTTACTACGAAGCCACGCTGTTGTAACACGTGGCTTGGCATTGTCTTGCTGAAATAAGCAGGGGCGTCCATGATTACGTTGCTTGGATGACAACATATGTTGCTCCAAAAGCTGTATGGACCTTTCAGCATTAATGGTGCCTTCACAGATGTGTAAGTTACCCATGCCTTGGGCACTAATACACCCCCATACATCACAGATGCTGGCTTTTGAAATTTGCGCCTATAACAATCCGAACGGTTATTTTCCTCTTTGCTCTGGAGGACACCATGTTCTCTGTTTCCAAATACAATTTGAAATGTGGACTCGTCAGACCACAGAACACTTTTCCACCTTGCATCGGGCCCAGCGAAGCCGGCGGCGTTTCTAGGTGTTGTTGGTAAATGGGTTTGGCTTTGCATAGTAGAGTTTTAACTTGCACTGACAGATGTAGCGACCATCTGTAGTTACTGACAGAGATTTTATGAAGTGTTCCTGAGCCCATGTGGTGATATCCTTTACACACTGATGTCGGTTTTTGATGCAGTACCGCCTGAGGGATCAAAGGTCCGTAATATCATCCCTTACGTGATTTCTCCGGATTCTCTGAACTTTTTGATGACATTACGGACCGTAGATGGTAAAATCCCTAAATTCCTTGCAATATCTCGTTAAGAAAAAAAAACTGTCCAAAGTCAAGGGAGGGTGGAGGGAAGACAAGGCGGTGGGCTGCCAGGCCAAGTGTCCCCGCACCCATCGGGGAAGAGTCAGGTGGCGACGGCGAATAGAACGCCACTGCAATTTGCGAGGCGGTCCCTCAAGGGACGGATCCAAGACGTCCCCAGATAGGCCCACAGACAACAGGGGTGGGTGGGAGAGGGTTTGAAACGCGGCCGAACTCTTCTTTAATTTAGCCATTAATTTTAACGGTAAATTAAGCCTCTCCGCCATGGAAATCTCTGCGGGGTTCGAATTTGGCTGGATTATTCTGTCAGAGTTAGTTTGTGACGAACCCCAAGATGCAGAGATGGAGGCAGGCATGGAGTGAGAAAACATGATTTAATAAAAATACTAAAACAAGAACAAACCAAAGGGTTACAAAAAAAAGCCCTCACGAGGCGGATAACAAACAAAAAGGCCTAGCATGGAAGCTAGCAGGTATCGAGCAAGAAACAGAAGTTGTACTTATAATATGAAAACAAACTTGGAAGCAGGGAACAAAAGACAGTAAGCTACAAACCACTATCAAATATAGCTTACCGCAACGCTGCATTGACACGATATGATACGACACGACAGGTAACAACAACAATACATGACAATAATCCAGCACAGACTGGATAGGAAAGAGCGGGCTGATTGACGCCAGGTGTGGCCAGGTGCCAATCAGCCGCATCTGAAGGGAAACAGCGCGCAGGGGAAAAAACAGGAAACAGACAAAATAAGAGCGCTGACAGGAACTAAAGACAGGAAATACTACACACACACAGAGGAAAAACTAAAACACAAACAAACTGTCAGGGGTAAGCCTGACATGAATGATGCAACTTCCTTTCGACCATTTGATTTTTTAGAATAGTTTAAACTTTTCAGTAATGGGGTAGCAGGTCTGAGTGAAAACCCAGAGTCACATCTAAAGTGTGACTTTTACCTGAATTATTATTGTTTGATTAGAATTTTTTTTTAAGTAAATTTGGGATACTGAGTAACACAAATTTATTAAAAAAATAACTATAAAAACATTCTGAAGGTTTTTAATTACCGTATATTTATCGGCAAAGTCACATTTTAGGGAGTCCTACTTTTCCAATGTTTAAGGTAGTTTGAATTAATATTTTAGATTATATTTATTGACTACGTTTACCAGTTTTTTTTTTCTTAATTTACTGCTGGTCACCGTCCGTGTAGCAATCCATGAGTTTTCCTGTTCTGTCTACCCGTGTCTACTGTATGTCTGTCTGCTCTTGGACGGGTTTGAGCTGAAAACAAATTTAGTTGTACTTTTTAAGTGCAATGACAAGATAGTTCCATTCCAATCCAATATATAATCAGATCAATATGTGGGAAACTTTTCTTTATTAAAAAAATGACTTTATAGTTAATTTTCTTGTGTATGTACCCAAACCCCAAAACTAAAAACTAAAGCATATGATACAAGATGGACACCTTTCATATACTATCCCAATACTTTTGTCCTAGTTTGTTATACATATCCTCACTTGTTCTCTTTTTTGTTCACCTGTATGTATGGTCATAATGAATGTGAAAAATGTGACGTAAAACATTGCCTCTCCAGTCAAAAAGTCCAAAAATAGCCCCTGGGCTGCATTTATCGAGTATATTCGGTGAAATGTATTATTTGAAGTGAGAAAAAAAGCAGTGTGACTTGATTCTTCTTTCTCTGTTGCAGGTTGACTCATTACTGGACATCAGTCAGCCTGCGTATGGCCAGCTGCAGAAATGGAAGGGCACAGACTGCTCCAATGATGACGTATCTGCTGTCACACAGACCACGCAGAGATCGTGGGAGGCCAGACCCACACGCATGCTCTTACTGCAGGTCGGGTAGTGGATTATGGGTATCATGTTTCTCAAATAGGTTTTGTTCCCTCCCCGAATAACCACATGATCTTCATCCCAGGTGACCGATGGAGTCCAGAGCTTGGAGGCCATGGAGTATCAGACCGTCCCTGCACTGAGCACTGCTCTTAGGTAGTTCCACATATATATTTGCATTCTAAATTCAGAATGAAAACAGGACACTTAATGGCCTCTATGGACCACTAGACCCGGTGTCAAGTTGCAGCTGCAAGGGCAGATGGTTTGCAGACTTGGAGTGATTCTGCTGGGGCCGTCCAACGTGAAGGTCCTGGGCGGGGAAGTGGAAGAGCTGTCTGAGAGGAACAACCAGGTGACATCAAACAATTGACTTGTTGATGTACTGTATGACTTGTTAACCATTTAGCACCCAAATTCAATTCCAATTGGTCACACATTGAAGACTTTAAAGGCCTACTGAAACCCACTACTACCGACCACGCAGTCTGATAGTTTATATATCAATGATGAAATATTAACATTGTAACACATGCCAATACGGCCTTTTTAGTTTACTAAATTGCAATTTAAAATTTCCCGCGAAGTGTCCTGTTGAAAACGTTGCGGTATGATGACGCGTGCGTTTGACGTCTCGGGTTGTAGCGGACATTATTTTCCAGCCCGATCCAAGCTATAAGTACTCTGGTTTAATCGCATAATTACACAGTATTCTGGACATCTGTGTTGCTGAAAGTTTTGCAATTTGTTCAATTAATAATGGGGAAGTCAAAGTAGAAAGATGGAGGTGGGAAGCTTTTACCCTTTAGCCACACAAACACAGTCGGTGTTTCCTTGTTTAAAATTCCCGAAGGTGAAGCTTTACTATGGAACAGAGCGGTCAAGCGAACATGGATCCCAACCACATGTCAACCGCTAGGTTTCGGTGAGAAAATTGTGGTAATAAGTTGCCTCTTACCGTAGTTATGAGCGGAGCTTGCGTCCTCCTGCAGCTGCTGCGGCGACTATTACCTCTTCCCACGGAGACACTGGCGGTCACTTCACCCGTGGTTACACCCATCCTACTTTCAGGTACTTTATAATCTCACTAAAACACTAGCAACACAATAGGCAGATAAGGGATTTTCCAGAATTATCCTGGTAAATATGTCTAATAACATCTGAAACGCTCCCACTACAATCGCCTTATTTTTTTTTTCTAGTCCATCACTCTCAATATCCTCATCCACGAATCTTTCATCCTCGCTCAAATTAATGGGAAATCGTCGCTTTCTCTTTCGGAGTCGCTCGCGCTGCTGGTGTCTATGATTGTAATCAATGTGCAGATGTGAGGAGCCCTACAACCCGTGACATCACGCGCACATCCTCTGCTACTTCCGGTAAAGGCAAGGCATTTTTATTAGCGACCAAAAGTTGTGAACTTTATCGTCAATGTTTTCTACTAAATCCTTTCAGCAAATATATGGCAATATCATGAAATGATCAATAATGACACATAGAATGGACCTGCTATTCCCGTTTAAATAAGAACATCTCATTTCAGTAGGTCTTTAATGGTGCATTTCCCAATTCCCAAGTGGGGCGGCATAGCTCGGTTGGTGGAGTGGCCGTGCCAGCAACTTGAGGGTTCCAGGTTCGATTCCTGCTTTCGCCATCCTAGTCACAGCCGTTGGGTCCTTGGGCAAGACACTTTACCCACCTGCTCCCAGTGCCACCCACACTGGTCTAAATGGTAAATGGGTTATACTTGTATAGCGCTTTTCTACCTTTTTAAAGAACTCAAAACTCTTTGACACCATTTCCACATTCACCCATTCACACACACATACACACGCTGATGGTGGGAGCTGCCCTGCAAGGCGCTAACCAGGACCAATCAGGAGTAAGGGTGAAGTGTCTTGCTCAAGGACACAGCGGACGTGACTAGGATAGTAGAAGGTGGGGATTGAACCAGGAACCCTCAGGTTGCTGGCACATCCACTCTCCCAACCGCGCCATGCCGTCCATCTAAATGTAACTTAGATATTGGGTTTCACTATGTAAAGCGCTTTAAGTCACTAGAGAAAAGCGCTATATAAATATGATTCACAATTCTCCCATGTGCTAAGTGAAAAAAGTTTATATCAAACTGTCACACTTCCCCCGTGCAAGCACACACACACGCACACACACACACACAGAGCTGTTTAAGCCCCTTAGACACATCACAGCTTCACAAACATGTATACTAAACCTAACTCTTAACATCACAAATAACATCAAAGTGGTTGTAAAAATAAGGGAAACAAAGTTTCATCTACAGATTTCTTTTCACAGCTAATGAGGAATAGGAGATGTAGCGTGCACACATTACATCACCATGGCGACACACGTTCACGTGGCTAGTACTATCTGATTTGATACGCCTTTTAAAATTTGAAGTGTTATTTTTTTGTATTTCAATGACATTTACAAGTATTAGTAAAACTCCATGCTGCACCGTTTTAAAAAAAGGGTGCACCTGCAAAGTCTGCCTCATTAGTAATGAGCATGCCTTGAAGACCAGAAGCCCAGCTCAGTGGTCTTGTGGTTACAATGTCTGCCTTGAGACTGGGAGGTCGTGAGTTCAAACTCCGGCCAAGTCATACCAAAGACTACAAAAAATGGGACCCATTGCCTCTCTGCTTGGCACTCAGCATTAAGGGTTGGAATTGGAGGTTAAATCACCAAATGTTTCCCGAGCGTGGCGCAGGCTGCTGCTGCTCACTGATCCCCTCACCTCCGAGGGGGTGAACAAGGGGATGGGTTAAATGCAGGGGACACATTTCACCACAGCCAGTGTGTGTGTGTGTGACAATCGTTGGAACTTTAACTTTTTCATTCACAACTTAAAAACTCTTGCCTGACTTACGCATGGGTGGGCTCGTCCGCAGGCTGGATGGGAAAATACAAATAAGATAAATGTGCCTAACTTTAAGCGCTTAATAGCGCATAAGTCTGCAACCATCCAAGTGGCACCATCCATTTGGCCATTGTCTATTCCTATGGTCCTTAATTTTGCAAGATTCCTGTATGAAAAGGGTAGATTTTTGTTTTTGATTTTTAATAATAATTAAAAAAAAGATTAGATTCCACTGTCACTTTTCCGCCAGGGAAGGGTACTATGTCGGACCCTGGGACTTCCTGAAGATCATCCTCAGGAGCAAGGGGAGGAAGTCAGGGCGGATGCTCACCAGTCAAACCAAGGTACACTATCACAATTCTGGGGATGTGGCGAACGACCAGCCACCGATCAGTATCGGACAATTTTCGTGTGGCTGTTGCCGATTTGAAGTCTCCGATCACAAACGCCGATCCTGTCTGGCTGAAAAGCGGCTAGCCACTAATTATGTATCCTTAGACACAGTGTTGAGCTCCTCCCCTAAACTAATAATACACTGCATTTCTTGTTATCTTGAAGGAGAACTGCACTTTTTTTGGAGTTTTGCCTATTATTCACAATAATTATGAAAGACAACAACACGTCTTTTTTTAATTAAGATTTTAAAGATGATAAAAAAATGCTTGGAAGATGCATCGAATACGAGTCAACGTTGTTAAAATTTAATGCCCTCCTAGACAACTTCAAAACCCTCCATTAATGTTTTGTATACACACTTTATATCAATCAATCAATCAATGTTTACTTAGGCCTTAGCCTTGAATTAACATTTGATGCATGTAATCACAGCAGTATGATGATTCTATGTGTCTACATTAAAACATTCTTGTTCATCCTGCATTAATATATGCTCATTTTAAACTTTCATGCAGAGAGGGAAACCACAACTAAGTCAATTTAGCAAAACTGTATTTATTAAACAGTTATTAAGGAGTGGCACAAACATTCATGTCATTTCAAAACAGAAAGTGCAAGATTGTCAGAAACATTTTAAAACAAGCTATGAGTGCACTTTTGTGCATGATGTCACTAAGATGACATATCAAAACAACACTAAATTCAAGTGCACTTTTTGTACAAAATGCCACTACAATGGTTTAAAACAAATAAAGTGCACTTTTGTGCATGATCTCACACAAGATATTTCCAAACCTGTCAAATAAAAATTAGTTGCATAATAGGCCAGAATGAGAATCAGCACCTCCAAATCCGAGTCCATGGTTCTCTCCCGGAAAAGGGTGGAGTGCCATCTCCGGGTTGGGGAGGAGACCCTGCCCCAAGTGGAGGAGTTCAAGTCCCTAGGAGTCTTGTTCACGAGTGGGGGAAGAGTGGATCGTGAGATCGACAGGCGGATCGGTGCGGCGTCTTCAGTAATGCGGATGTTGTACCGATCTGTTGTGGTGAAGGAGCTGAGCCGGAAGGCAAAGCTCTCAATTTACCGGTCGATCTACGTTCCCATCCTCACCTATGGTCATGAGCTTTGGGTCATGACCGAAAGGATAAGATCACGGGTACAAGCGGCCGAAATGAGTTTCCTCCGCCGTGTGGCGGGGCTCTCCCTTAGAGATAGGGTGAGAAGCTCTGTCATCCGGGAGGAACTCAAAGTAAAGCCGCTGCTCCTCCACATCGAGAGGAGCCAGATGAGGTGGTTCGGGCATCTGGTCAGGATGCCACCCGAACGCCTCCCGAGGGAGGTGTTTAGGGCACGTCCAACCGGTAGGAGGCCTCCGGGAAGACCCAGGACACGTTGGGAAGACTATGTCTCCCAGCTGGCCTGGGAACGCCTCGGGATCCCCCGGGAAGAGCTAGACGAAGTGGCTGGGGAGAGGGAAGTCTGGGCTTCCCTGCTTAGGCTGCTGCCCCCGCGACCCGACCTCGGATAAGCGGAAGAAGATGGATGGATGGATGGATAGGAAATCAAACAGTGTATGTCCTTCGCTATGTATGTGGTAGGTTACTGCGGACGTTATCCCCTTCGGTTGTTGACTATTTTTTTCATACAGTGTTGATGTGGAAATAGTTGCCTCTGCATTTTGTTGGTGTGGCACCGAACAGATATGTTGACATGCGGAGTTTCAAGCACTCTTCATTATTTAGCGAGTGACTTTTCAAATGATGCTACATATTAGCAGTAATGCTACTTTTTTTAGCAACGCTTTTGGCCCACACTTTACAAATTACGGTTGTCTGTTCGACATATTCCTGCTTGAAGCCAAACCACCGTCAGACGATGGACCCCCTGCTTTTTTTCTTGGGAATGAATTATTCATTTATTTGTTACCAGATTCGCACCTTCTTTCGCTTGTATTACCACTCGCCCCACAGCTAACATTACCCATGATGCTACCTCTCTGCATCTTACCTGCATGCTACTCCTGCTTGTCTTCTGCCTTGGAAGGAACGCTACCAGTGCAGCTGTGCGCTCCCGAAACGTAACAGTGGGTCCATGAAAAATGTGACCAAATCTGCTGGGTCAAAAGTATACATACAGCAATGTTTATATTTTGTTACATGAGCATTGACAAGTTTCATTGCAGTAAGGCACTTTTGGTAGCCATCTACGAGCTTCTGGCAAGCTTCTGTTTGAATTTTGGACCACTCTTGACAAAATCTGTATAGTTCAGCTAAATTTGTTGGTTTTCTGACACAGACTTGTTTCTTCAGCATCTACATACTGCACATTAACTGTTTACGGATACTCCAATCAGTTAAGTGTAATCAGAACCGGAAACATCTTATCAATACCCATCCCTATTGTGTTACTATGAAATCTACCAAAGGTAATGCTACAAACCAGCGAGGTCTGGACCTAGAACTTGATGACCAAGATCTGTTGGCCAGTCTGGAGGCCCAAAATGAGGAGATGATGGTGGAAAGGCTTCCGGTTCGGCCCCCTCACGACAGCGGCTATAGGACACTGAGCCCGATTTCCACTCAGTCCTCCAGAAGCTCCACTGTCAGGAGTGTCTCATCCAGGTGAGTGGTTGTCAGTGCGATGTCTTGACAGTTAGTAGTTTAAACTCCCCTTCCCCAGCCCTGCATCACTGGCATCATAATCGTCATGACATTTTACATTTTAGATTGCTTCGGTGGCATTTATTGCTGTGGCAACGAGCAATTTTTACCAAGGGAGGTTTCATTTCCTTGTGTGTTGTTACTGGGGAGAATGTACACCTGGGACAAAATATCGATATTGAGGACAGTATGAATACTTTATGACATACAATTATGTGTGGCTAATGCTTTAGAAGACACAGTTTCCCTTATTTATTTACAATGATTTCAGCACGTCTTATTTGATACCCTCAAATAGCGCAGTATCATTCATGATATTGGTTGCAAAACACTGCTATAATTAAACAACTGTAGCTGACATTATTGTTTGGCCTTGGTGGAGATCAGACTGCTAATGGATGGGCTGAATAGCTTTACTTTATAGAGAATGTATTGTGGACAAATACAGAATTTATTACTTTTACTTTGGCATTTTATAGCCTTCCTTTTTCTGTTCATTTATTAGCACATCTTTTTCATGAGCTTGGTGGAAAACATGTTTGCAGACATACATTTTTTTAATCATTTAATTGATACATGTATACATTAGTGCAGTGGTCCCCAACCTTTTTGTAGCTGCGGACCGGTCAATGCTTGATAATTTGTTCCGCGGCCCGATTATTTTTTTTATTTTGTCATGAAAAAGGGAGTTTTTTTGGGTTGGTGCACTAATTGTGAACGTGTCTTGTGTTTTTATGTTGATTTAATAAAAATAAAAATAAAAAAATAATGATGATAATAATAAATTCTTCTGCGGCCCGGTACCAATTGAGCCCGGTGGTTGGGGACCACTGTATTAGTTCTGTCAAAGTAAACGATTGTTTAAAAAAAAAAAAGAAAATATGTGTGTGTGTGTGTGTGTGTGTGTGTGTGTGTGTGTGTGTGTGTGTGCGTGTGTGTGTGTGTGTGTGTGTGTGTGTGTGTGTGTGTGTGTGTGTGTGTGTGTGTGTATATTTATATATACACACGTATGCACCCCCATACGTGTGTGTGTGTATATATATATATGTATATATATATATATATATATATATATATATATATATATATATATACACACGTATACTGTATATGTATATGTATGTGTTTATATATGTATATACAAACCCTGTTTCCATATGAGTTGGGAAATTGTGTTAGATGTAAATATAATCATTTTCAACCCATATTCAGTTGACTATGCTACAAAGACAACATATTTGATGTTCAAATTCATAAACTTAACTTTTTTTTTGCAAATAATCATTAACTTAGAATTTCATGGCTGCAACACGTGCCAAAGTTGTTGGGAAAGGGCATGTTCACCACTGTGTAACATCACCTTTTTTTTTTAAACAACACTCAATAAATGTTTGGGAACTGAGGAAAGTAGTTGTTGAAGCTTTGAAAGTGGAATTCTTTCCCATTCTTGTTTTATGTAGAGCTTCAGTCGTTCAACAGTCCGGGGTCTCCGCTGTCTCATTTTACGCTTCATAATGCGCCACACATTTTCGATGGTAGACAGGTCTGGACTGCAGGCGGGCCAGGAAAGTACCCGCACTCTTTTTTTACGAAGCCACGCTGTTGTAACACGTGCTGAATGTGGATTGGCATTGTCTTGCTGAAATAAGCAGGGGCGTCCATGGAAAAGACGGCGCTCAGAAGGCAGCATATGTTGTTCCAAAACCTGTATGTACCTTTCAGCAACAGATGTGTAAGTTACCCATGCCTTGGGCACTAATACACCCCCATACCATCACATATGCTGGCTTTTGAACTTTGCGTCGATAACAGTCTGGATGGTTCGCTTCCCCTTTGGTCCGGATGACACGATGTCAAATATTTCCAAAAACAATTTGAAATGTGGACTTGTCAGACCACAGAATACTTTTCCACTTTGCATCAGTCCATCTTAGATGATCTCGGGCCCAGAGAAGCCGCCGGCGTTTCTGGATGTTGTGGATAAAGGCTTTCGGTTTGCATAGTAGAGCTTTAACTTGCACTTACAGATGTAGCGACGAACTGTATTTAGTGACAGTGGTTTTCTGAAGTTTTCCTGAGCCCATGTGGTGATATCCTTTAGAGATTGATGTTGGTTTTTGATACCCGTCTGAGGGATCAAAGGTTACGGTCACGGTCATTCAATATTGGTTTCCGGCCATGCCGCTTACGTGGAGTGATTTCTCCAGATTTTCTGAACCTTTTGATGATATTATGGACCGGAGATGTTGAAATCCCTAAGTTTCTTGCAATTGCACTTTGAGAAACGTCTTTCTTAAACTGTTTGACTATTTGCTCACGGAGTTGTGGACAAAGTGGTGTACCTTGCCCCTTCCTTTCTTGTGAAAGACTGAGCATTTTTTGGAAAGCTGTTTTTATACCCAATCATGGCACCCACCTGTTCCCAATTAGCCTGCACACCTGTGGGATGTTCCGAATAAGTGTTTGATGAGCATTCCTCAACTTTATCAGTATTTATTGCCACCTTTCCAAACTTCTTTGTCACGTGTTGCTGGCATCAAATTCTAAAGTTAATGATTATTTGCAAAAAAAAAAGTTGAACATCAAATACAGTATGTTGTCTTTGTAGCATATTTAACTGAATATGGGTTGAAAATGATTTGCAAATCATTGTATTCCGTTTATATTTACATCGAACACAATTTCCCAACTCATTTGGAAACGGGGTTTGTATATATATATATATATATATATACATATATATATATATATATATATATATATATATATATATATGTATATGTGTGTGTGTGTGTGTGTATATATATATATATATATATATATATATATATATATATATATATATATATATATGTGTGTGTGTGTACATATATGTGTATACATATATATATATGTGTGTGTGTGTGTGTATATATATATATATATGTGTGTGTGTATATATATATATGTGTGTATATATATATATACGTGTATATATGTGTGTGTGTACATATATGTGTATACATATCTATATATGTGTACATATATATGTGTGTGTGTGTATATATATATATATATATATATATATATATATATACATATATATATGTGTGTGTGTGTGTTTATATGCATATATATATATATATATATATATATATATATATATATATTGGTACCGCTACCAAACTATTGGTATCAGAACAACCTTGTTATGGAGTAATGTAAGGAACTAAGGTTGTTTGAATAAGTAGTACTATCAGTAGTGGGTGTCGCACTTGTAGTGGTAATAGTTTTCTAATTTCCTCTTCTTTTGTTGGATCGATGTGTCCATTTAGTTTAATGTATAACGTTGTCTTTTAGAAGTGAGGCCTCTACCCACCCCAACGCTGGTGCGTTCAATTCATTCCAAAGCCGTCGCCCTAGCAACGAGCAGGAGGACTACAACCCCGTTGACCCGCGGTCTCCGGACCACGTGACCTTGGCCGATGACTTTCCCGACGAGGACTTTGACGACCTGACCCTGGACGAGTTGGACAACGCGATCATTCAGGGGGCAGCAGAAGTGGACAGGGCCCAGAACAGAGACATTGTCCGTCCTCTTGTACAGGATGGAGGTGACGTCATGGAGGACAATATGGACACTTTTCCTGCAGAAGCTGAATCTGATGAAGTGGAATCAGGAGGCGCTCTCAGCCACTTAGGTGGAAATGAAATCGATGTGCTTTCTATTAGGAATTTTGAGAGCTCCCATCATGCAGTCAAGGGAGAAAGTCACGCCCCAAGGGCCGCCGAAGTTGATAAAATCGCGCCAAAAATTCCCCCCATCACTCTGTCCTCGCCGCCATTTACATACCTGAACCTGCTGGAGGACATCTTCTCCGTGCCAGAACCACCCGCCTCCACTAGGATCCTCGTCAAAGCCTTCATCGTCACTCTCTTGGGCAAACTGAGCGCCAACAACGGCCTCTGGCGAATCTGCGCCACCGTGTCCGACGGAAGCGGCTATCTAGACGTGGAGCTCTCAGACCATGTCCTGACGGGCCTGCTGGGCTTCTCGGTGGCGGAGAAAGGCGCCATGAGGCGAGACCCCGCCCGCAGGGGCGAGCTGGATGCCGGAATGAGGCGATGTCAAGAGGAGCTGGTGGACATGTGCTGCCTCATGACCATCGAGGTGGTCGCCGAGGGCAGCAGGAGAGCGGTGGTGACCCGGGCCGAGCCTGTCAACGAGAGGGTCCATCGGGGGCTGGAGGCAAGGGTGAGAGACAGGAGGAAATGAGAATTGGTGGGGGAGGCTGTAATGAGAACGAACTCACTGCTGGATGTGAAAATGAGAAAAGCCAAATATGGCATTTTACATCAGCGCAAGCCTTAAAGATGTTTTTTAATGAGACTTTTTTTGGTGGGGGTCTGATGATCAAGCTGTCCTTCTGCTTCCAATCTGGAGGAGACAATGTGTGAACTTGAAGTCCATGCTGCAATGCAGCCCATCTGCTATATGTGAATATAACATGCTGTCATTGAGACCACGCTTCATTCATTTATTCACACTGATATTTTGTGCCCTCCATCAGATATCAAAAAAATTTGAATTTCAACTAAAGCCAGACCAAAAAGAATTTACAATTTTAAAGAGTATTTAAACCTATACCATCTTTGGAGTGGAGAAAACGGAAGGGGGTTTATATTCAGATTGCAGTAATGAATTGGCGGCTTTGCATTCATTCATTACCTCTATTACGTGTGCCTGGAAAATAATTGAATATCCAAGGGCAGCGCGGGTCTTCAATAAAGTCGCCCCAGGAGGGAAAATAAGAGGAAAGGGAAACGAGGAAGCAGACATGATTTTCGATTCTTTCTGTTCATTACACAGCTCCTCTGTGTTTTTGTCCTAATAGCTTCATGTGGCACTAATGTTTACGCTTTGTTAATATTAACTGTATGCAGTTGTTTGGAAAGTCGTCTTTTTTTTGTTTGTTTTAATCTATTAAAGATTTGCATCTGAGTGGGTCCCACAACTCCTCAAGATTATATGAAAAGCAAACAGTTTGTTTCAAGGTTTGAGTCAGTGTCCCCTCTTAGGAAACACTGGAAACTCAAACGTAGCTGCTCTGATGAAGAAATCACTATATTTTAAGTGTTGAACTTTGCAATATTTTTTTTTAATTAAGTTATGTACAGTTTGTCAATGTGTAGTGTGTGTGTATATATTTTACATACATATATGTATGTGTATCTATATATGTGGATGTATATACGTAAGTATATATGCATGTATGTATGTTTATGTATATAGATATTTGTGTGCGTCTGTGTGTGTAAGTATTTGGTCAATAACAAAAATTCAACTCAATACTTTGTAATATAACCTTTGTTGGCTATAACAGGTCAAATGATTACTATAGGTCTTTACAAGGTTTGCACACACAGTAGCTGGTATTTTGGCCCATTCCTGTGATGTTTTGGGGCTGTCGCTGAGCAACACAGACTTTCAACTACCTCCACAGATTTTCTATGGGGTTGAGGTCTGGAGACTGGCTAGGCCACTCCAGGACTTTCAAATGCTTCTTATGGAGCCACTCCTTTGTTGCCGTGTGTTTGGGATTATTGTCATGCTGGAAGACCCAGCCACGTTTCATCTTCAAAGCTCTCACTGATGGAAGAAGGTTTTGGCTCAAAATCTCACGATACATGGCCCCATTCATTCTTTCCTTAACGCGGATCAGTCTTCCTGTCCGCTTAGCAGAAAAACTGCCCCAGAGCATGATGTTTCCACCCCCATGCTTCACAGTAGGAGTGGTGATCTTGGGATGCAACTCAGTGTTCTTCTTCCTACAAACACAACGAGTTGAATTTATACCAAAAAGTTCTATTTTGGTTTCATCTGACCACATGACATTCTCCCAATCCTCTGCTGTATCATCCACGTGCTCTCGGGCAAACTTCAGACGGGCCTGTACATGCACTGGCTTAAGCAGGGGGACACGTCTGCCACTGCAGGATTTGATTCCCTGTCGGCGTAGTGTGTTACTGATGGTAACCTTTTTTATTTTGGTCCCAGCTCTCTGCAGGTCATTCACCAGGTCCCCCCATGTGCCTCTGGGATTTTTGCTCACCGTTGTCACGATCATTTTGACCCCATGGGATGAGATCTTGCGTGGAGCCCCAGATTGAGGGAGATTATCAGTGGTCTTGTAGGTCTTCCATTTTCTGATAATTGCTTCCACATTTGATTTTTTCACACCAAGCTGCTTGCCTATTGTAGATTCACTCTTCCCAGTCTGGTGCAGGTCTACAATTATTTTCCTGGTGTTCTTCGACAGCTCTTTGGTCTTGGCCATAGTGGAGTTTTGGAGTCTGCGGACAGGTGTCTTTTATACAGTTCAAACAGGTGCCATTAATACAGGTAACGAGTGGAGGACAGAAGAGCTTCTTAAAGAAGAAGTTACAGGTCTCTGAGAGCCAGAGATCTTCCTTGTTTGAAGTGACCAAATACTTATTTTCCACCATAATTAACAAATAAATTCTTTAAAATTCCTACAATGTGAATTCCTGGATTTTTTTTCACATTCTGTCTCACAGTTGAAATGTACCTATGATTAAAATTACAGACCTCTGTCATCATTTTAAGTTGGAGAACTTGCACAATCGGTGGCTGACTAAATACTGTTTTGCCCCACTGTATATATATGTATATTAGATATATATCCATGTATATATGTATATATATATATATATATTAGATATATATACATATATGCGTGTGTGTGTATATATACACATATATATATATATACATATGCGTGTGTATATATACACACATATATATATGTATATATATTTATATATACATATGTATATATATATGTATATATACTAGGGGTGTAACGGTACACAAAAATTTCGGTTCGGTACGTACTTCGGTTTAGAGGTCACGGTTCAGTTCATTTTCGGTACAGTAAGAAAACAACAAAATATTAATTTTTGGGTTATTTATTTACCAAAGTTGTAAACAATGGCTTTATCATTTTAACATTGGGAACACTATAATAATTCTGCCCACGTTAATCCCAAATTAAACTGCCTCAAGATGTTGCTTAGATTACAAACTCCGTTTCCATATGAGTTGGGAAATTGTGTTAGATGTAAATATAAACGGAATACAATGATTTGCAAATCCTTTTCAAACCATATTCAATTGAATGCACTACAAAGACAAGATATTTGATGTTCAAACTCATAAACTTTATTATTTTTTTGCAAATAATTAACTTAGAATTTCATGGCTGCAACACGTGCCAAAGTAGTTGGGAAAGGGCATGTTCACCACTGTGTTACATCACATTTTTCTTTTAACAACACTCAACAAATGTTTGGGAACTGAGGTAACTAATTGTTGAAGCTTTGAAAGTGGAATTATTTCCCATTCTTGTTTTATGTAGAGCTTCAGTCGTTCAACAGTCCGGGGTCGCCGCTATTGTATTTTACGCTCCATAATGCACCACACATTTTTGATGAGAGACAGGTCTGGACTGCAGGCGGGCCAGGAAAGTACCTGCTCTCTTTTTTTTACGAAGCCACACTGTTGTAACACATGCTGAAATAAGCAGGGGCGTCCATGAAAAAGACGGCGCTTAGATTGAAGCATATGTTGTTCCAAAACAAGTATGTACCTTTCAGCATTAATGGTGCCTTCACAGATGTGTAAGTTACCCATGCCTTGGGTACTAATGCACCCCCATACCATCACATATGCTGGCTTTTGAACTTTGCGTCGATAACAGTCTGGATGGTTCGCTTCCCCTTTGGTCCGGATGACACGATGTTGAATATTTCAGAAAACAATTTGAAATTTGGACTTGTCAGACCGCAGAACACTTTTCCACTTTGCATCAGTCCATCCGGCCCAGAGATGCTGGCGGCGTTTCTGGATGTTGTTGATAAATAGCTTTCGCTTTTCATAGTAGACCTTTAACTTGCACTTACAGATGTAGCGACGAACTGTATTTAGTGACAGTGGTTTTCTGAAGTGTTCCTGAGCCCATGTGGTGATATCCTTTAAAGATTGATGTTGGTTTTTGATACAGTGCCGTCTGAGGGATCGAAGGTCACGGTCATTCAATGTTGGTTTCCGGCCATGCCGCTTACATGGAGTGATTTCTACAGATTCTCTAAACCTTTTGATTATATTATGGACCGTAGATGTTGAAATCCCAAAATTTCTTGTAATTGCCCTTTGAGAAACCTTGTTCTTAAATTGTTTTTAGTATTTGCAGTTGTGGACAAAGGGGTGTATTTTTTGGGAAGCTGTTTTTATATCCAATCATGGCACCCACCTGTCCCAATTAGCCTGCACACCTGTGGGATGTTCCAAATAAGTGTTTGATGAGCATTCCTCAACTTTATCAGTATTTATTGCCACCTTTCCCAACTTCTTTGTCACGTGTTGCTGGCATCAAATTCTAAAGTGAATGATTATTTGCAAAAAAATAAAAAATGTTTATCAGTTAGATCATCAAATATGTTGTCTTTGTAGCATATTCAACTGAATATGGGTTTAAAATGATTTGCAAATCATTGTATTCCGTTTATATTTACATCAACACAATTTCCCAAATCATATGGAAACAGGGTTTGTAAATAAAATGACCAAACTTTTCTTCTACATATAAAAAGTGCAACATTAAACAGTTTCAAGTCAACTCATCGTGTTTAATTTATTACAGCATTTGGGAAGCCTGTAGTCGATTTTTATTATGTAAATGTTATATTTTTATCAACATGTGATAGCAGGGACACTGCCATTCAAATCTAGGCTGCTACATTACTAATGATTAATGTAACTGGAGCTGAAAAAATTGTGCAATAGCAATAGGAGACACTATTCATACCAGAACACCATGGAGTTCATGTAGGCTTAATGATGCACTTACATTATTATATACATTATCACAGACAGAAACTCTTCATTTAACATAATGTCCTTTTTTGCTGCTTCAACACAGCTCAATCAACACTGTCCGTAACACACACACACACACACACACACCACAAAATGAGCTAACGTTACGCTAAAAGTTAATTAGCCTTCACCTCAAGCCAGGACTGCGAGTGAGCTGAGCTGCAGTTTGTTTCTAGAACGTTGACGGGCTCATAGTGATGATACTAGTAGTTGACTGGGAAGTGTTTATTATCATTTGGGGAGAGTACGCTGCATTATGCTCACCAGCTAAACACCAATCTGCTCGACGCTGAAGCGCTGACTACATGCGCTCTGAATACGCACTGCTGATTGGTTGTTTCCGCTCTGAATATGCACTGCTGATTGGCTGTTACCGCTTTGGTTGTAACCAATCAGATGGTTGTGTGGGTGGAACCATGCTGGGTGCTGTGTAGGAGACAGAGGCAGAAAGCAAAACAGCTTGTTAAGACATTAGCTTAGGCGGCTACTTCATATGTTCTTGTGGAAACTCGTTCGGTACACATCCGAAACGGTTCAATACAAATACACGTACCGTTAAACCCCTAATATATACGTACCGGTATATATGTATGTATATACATGTATATATTTACGTTTATATGTATGTATGTGTGTGTATGTATATATATATATATATATATATATATATATATATATATATATATATATATATATATATATTTATATATACACTTGTAAGTTTATACAAATATACGTATATATGTATATATACATACGTATATATACACGTGTATATATATATATATATATAGAATATATACATACACACGTGTGTGTATGTATGTACGTGTATTTATATATATTACACACATATATATATATATATATATATATATATATATATATGTGTTTATATATATATGTATGTATTTATATATGGATATACATACAGTGGGGCAAAACAGTATTTAGTCAGCCACCGATTGGGCAAGTTCTCCCACTTAAAATGATGACAGAGGTCTTTAATTTGCATCATAGGTACACTTCAACTGTGAGAGACAGAATGTGAGAAAAAAAATCCAGGAATTCACATTCTAGGAATTTTAAATAATTTATTTTTAAATTATGGTGGAAAATAAGTATTTGGTCAACCATTCAAAGCTCTCACTGATGGAAGGAGGTTTTGGCTCAAAATCTCACGATACATGGCCCCATTCTTTCTTTTCGTCCTGTCCCCTTAGCAGAAAAACAGCCCCAACACATGATGTTTCCACCCCCATGCTACACAGTAGGTCTGGTGTTCTTGGAATGCAACTCAGTATTCTTCTTCTTCCAAACACGACGAATTGACTTCATACCAAAAAGTTCTATTTTGGTTTCATCTGACCACATGACATTCTCCCAGTCCTCTGCTGTATCATCCATGTATCCATTTTGGTATAAACTCAACTCATCGTGTTTGGAGGAAGAAGAATACTGAGTTGCATCCCAAGAACACCATACCTACTTTGTAGCATGGGGGTGGAAACATCATGCTTTAGGGCTGTTTTTCTGCTAAGGGGACAGGACGATTGATCCGTGTTAAGGAAAGAATGAATGGGGCCATGTATCGTGAGATTTTGAGCCAAAACCTCCTTCCATCAGTGAGAGCTTTGAATGGTTGACCAAATATTTATTTTCCACCATGATTTACAAATAAATTCTTTAAAATTCCTACAATGTGAATTTCTGGATTTTTTTCACATTCTGTCTCTCACAGTTGAAGTGTACCTATGATGAAAATTACAGACCTCCGTCACCATTTTAAGTGGGAGAACTTGCACAATCGGTGGCTGACTAAATACTTATTAGTTACAGACACCACTAATGCATTAAAAAAAAATAAAAAATGCTTTGCTTTGCTACAGGTACAGGAAGTTGATGGGCAAAGGAGCGTCCCAAACACAACACTATTATTCAGAGTTAGTTTATAGTCACTTTTAAAAATATGCAGGGCGAGCTGAAATGATAAGTTGCCGAACGACAGCCTCAAAACCTTTGAGCATATCTATAAACGGGACAAAAACCAAAATCCTGTAGGGTTTCCAACGCCCTGAAAAATCCAAAATGTATGTTTACGTTAATATATGTGTTCACACAGCTCATGGCGGTGGACTTCCTTCCCGACGCCGCTCTGTGCGCTTCCATTCACGTGGCTGCTCTTTCTTCATTAGGGACTAATCAGATTGAGCATCTAAAATCCAGACCCGACTATGCATGTTGATAGCCCGTTACGCGCTAAGGAGTCTGGATGAGATGACAGCTCTGGGGGCTCTGGCGGTCTCATTGCTAACGACACAATAATGCATACTGTATTGCATGCATTTCCATAACTCCATAAGTACCACACTGCTGGTTTGCATGTCATACAGTAGCAGCAAAACTAACAACAGATAACTTAGCATATTTTTGGATTGATTTTAGCTTGACTTAAAGTGTTACAAATGATTGTAACAGCGACAAGGTGAGCCGTGGACAAGAAATACAGAAAAGCTAACAGGAACCTTTTCCATCCATAATGTAGATGCATTGAGAAAGCAGAGTCCATATTCCAGCAGCGCTCACCAGAAAGCACTTTTCCGCCCTAATAGCTTTCCATTTGCCATATTACTAACATGATTACGTTAGTCCCCCCACTTGAGGGCCGGAGATGTACAGTAGCTGGAGATAAAATAAGTGTTCATTCCCCTTTTAGTTGGAATGTTTTTTTTCTTTCCCCCGATTGCAAATAGCGGCCGAGACCGTAGAGACGTGGAGGGCCGGTGCCCATATGGGGGAGAGCGCTGTGCTAATTTGTCTAATGGTCCCGTACAGCTTCATGCACTATACGCCTTCCAGCTTCAAGGGAAAAAGCAAATAAACAATCCTGAAAAAAGTCTGGTGGGGGAAGAAAAAAAAAAAAACTTGAGCAGCTGTAGTTTTCTTTGCCTTATTACTATTAGTAATAAAATAAAAATCCTTTCTGATGGCTCAAGTGCTCTTTTAGGGCCGAAATGAAAATGTGCCCCGGGCTTGAGGATGTGAATCATTAAAGGAAGAGAAAAATACCAGGAAATTGAACTTAAGCTATATTAAACTTTTGCTTTATTTCGCCTCATCTGGACGGAGAGCCTTGAAAAGAGGATTGGACGGAGGAGCTTTTTTGGCTCTTAATGGAGTGTACTCTTCATTTGACCGCTCCTCCATTGCACAGTCCATTCAAATCTCTTCATCAAAATATTATTTCTCTGACTTTCATCGGAATAAAGTCAGAAAATTAGAAGAAATGATGTCACAACGGTTTATAAGAAACTCACAGTACTTTTGGATTGTTAGGGGAATGAAATACTTACTTTTAAGATCATTTGTATTAAATAGAGTAAAACATATTTGATTAATTTATTGTGACATTTTATGAAATGTAAAGACAACAGCTGTAATTTGTTTTGTTTATTGTGATATTTTAAGAAATATAAAGAAGAAGAGCTGTATACTTATGTGAAAAACATTCAAGTACAAACCCCGTTTCCATATGAGTTGGGAAATTGTGTTAAATGTAAATTTAAACGGAATACAATGATTTGCAAATCATTTTCTACCCATATTCAGTTGAATATGCTACAAAGACAACATATTTGATGTTCAAAGTGATAAACATTTTTTTTTTTGCAAATAATCATTAACTTTAGAATTTGATGCCAGCAACACGTGACAAAGAAGTTGGGAAAAGTGGCCATAAATACTGATAAAGTTGAGGAATGCTCATCAAACACTTATTTGGAACATCCCACAGGTGTGCAGGCTAATTGGGAACAGGTGGATGCCATGATTGGGTATAAAAGCAGGTTCCATGAAATGCTAAGTAATTAACAAACAAGGATAGGGCGAGGGTCACCAATTAGTAAGCAAATTGTCGAACAGTTTTAGAACATTAATTCTCAAAGAGCTATTGCAAGGAATTTAGAGATTTTACCATCTACGGTCCGTAAAATCATCAATTGGTTTAGAGGATCTGAAAATATCACAGCACGTAAGCGATGATAATACGGACCTTTTATCCCTCAGGCGGTACTGCGTCGAAAACCGACATCAATGTGTAAAGGATTTCACCACATGGGCTCAGGAACACTTCATAAAACCACTGTCAGTAACTACAGTTGGTCGCTGCATCTGTAAGTGCAAGTTAAAACTCTACTATGCAAAGCGAAAGCCATTTATCAACAACACCCAGGAATGCCCCCAACTTCGCTGGGCCCGAGTTCATTTAAGATGGACTGATGCAAAGTGGAAAAGTGTTCTGTGGTCTGACGAGTCCACATTTCAAATTATATTTGGAAACTGTGGACGTGTGGTCCTCCCGAACAAAGAGGAAAATAACCATCCTGATTATTATAGGCGCAAAGTTCAAATGCCAGCATCTGTGATGGTATGGTGGTGTATTAGTGCCCAAGGCATGGATAACTTACACATCTGTGAAGGCACCATTAATGCTGAATGGTATATACAGGTTTTGGAGCAACATATGTTGTCATCCAAGCAACGTTATCATGCACGCCCCTGCTTATTTCAGCAAGACAAGTGTTACAACAGCTTGGCTTCGTAGTAAAAGAGTGCGGGTACTTTCCTGGCCCGCCTGCAGTCCAGACATGTCTCCCATCGAAAATGTGTGGCGGATTATGAAGCGTAAAATACGACAACAAGACCCTGGACTGTTGAACTACTTAGGCTGTACATCAAGTAAGAATGGTAAATAATTCCACTTTCAAAGCTTCAAAAATTAGTTTCCTCAGTTCCCAAATGTTTATTGAGTGTTGTTAAAATAAAATATGATGTAACACAGTGGTGAACATGCCCTTTCACAACTACTTGGGCATGTGTTGCAGCCATGAAATTCTAAGTTAATCATTATTTGCAAAAAAAAAATAAGCCGATGACAAAAAGGCACAATTCCAAGATATTTTTTAATCCTAGTATTGTATCAATATTACTAGAAACAAGTATTACTAGTCACAGTATTACTAGGAAAACAGATTAAATGTTACAGGGAAATTGTCATAAAAAGTAATCGGAAAAGCTAATTGTACGTTGGAAACATGCATAATTTTACCATTTAAAAAAATACTATTATATTATTTAATATTACTAGAAAACTTAAGAATAGCCACAATATTACTGGAAAAAGCTGATAAAAGGTTGTTGGGGAAATGGCGTAAATAGTTCATATAGAAAAAAATATTACAAAAAGCAAATTTTACGTAGGAAAAAGGCATGATTTTAAGATAATTATTTTTTAACGTTACACTAATAATGTCATAAAATGACAAAAAAGTTATTAAAAAAAGTCACAATTATACTAGAAAAGCTGATGACAAAAAGGCACAATTCCAAGATATTTTTAATACTACTACTGTGTTAATATTACTAGAAACAAATAAAATGATAGTCATTGTATTACGTCTTGAGGACTGTGTGGGTATTAAGGGCGTACCTAACCGACAGGAGTTTTTGTGTAAAAATAGACAGTTTTATGTTTCCCACAGCTCCTCTACCACACGGGGTCCCGCAGGGCTCAATCCTTACCCCAATCTTATTTGCGCTTTACCTTCTCCCCCTTGGTTCTATTTTTAGGAAGTACGGTATTGCATTTCCTAGAAATTCTGTCCATAAAAGTTATGAACAGAATCAGTGACAAAGGACAGCCTTGGCGGAGTCCAACTCTCACTGGAAATGTGTTCGACTTACTGCCGGCAATGCGGACCAAGCTCTGGCACTGATCGTACAGGGAGCGGACCGCCACAATAAGACAGTCCGATACCCCATACTCTCTGAGCACTCCCCACAGGACTTCCCGAGGGACACGGTCGAATGCCTTCTCCAAGTCCACAAAACACATGTAGACTGGTTGGGCAAACTCCCATGCACCCTCAAGAACCCTGCCGAGAGTATAAAGCTGGTCCACAGTTCCACGACCAGGACGAAAACCACACTGTTCCTCCTGAATCCGAGGTTCGACTATCCGGCGTAGCCTCCTCTCCAGTACACCTGAATAAACCTTACCGGGAAGGCTGAAGAGTGTGATCCCACGATAGTTGGAACACACCCTCCGGTCCCCCTTCTTAAAAAGAGGAACCACCACCCTGGTCTGCCAATCCAGAGGTACCGCCCCCGATGTCCACGCGATGCTGCAGAGTCTTGTCAACCAAGACAGCTCCACAGCATCCAGAGCCTTAAGGAACTCCGGGCGGATCTCGTCCACCCCCGGGGCCTTGCCACCGAGGAGCTTTTTAACTACCTCAGCGACCTCAACCCCAGAAATAGGAGAGTCCACCACAGATTCCCCAGGCACTGCTTCCTCATAGGAAGACGTGTTGGTGGGATTGAGGAGGTCTTCAAAGTATTCCTTCCACCTATCCACAACATCCGCAGTTGAGGTCAGCAGAACACCATCCGCACCATACACGGTGTTGATAGTGCACTGCTTCCCCTTCCTGAGGCGGCGGAAGCCGTCCGGAAGTCGTTTTCCATGGCTTCCCCGAACTCCTCCCATGTCCGAGTTTTTGCCTCAGCGACCGCTGAAGCCGCACACCGCTTGGCCTGTCGGTACCTGTCCACTGCCTCCGGAGTCCTATGAGCCAAAAGGACCCGATAGGACTCCTTCTTCAGCTTGACGGCATCCCTCACCGCTGGTGTCCACCAAGGGGTTTTAGGCACCAACTACCTTGCGGCCACAGATCCGATCAGCCGCCTCGACAATAGAGGTGCGGAACATGCTCCACTCGGACTCAATGTCCAGCACCTCCCTCGTGACATGTTCGAAGTTCTTCCGGAGGTGGGAATTGAAACTTTCTCTTACAGGAGACTCAGCCAGACGTTCCCAGCAGACCCTCACAATACGTTTGGGCCTGCCAGGTCTGTCCGGCATCCTCCCCCACCATCGCAGCCAACTCACCACCAGGTGATGATCGGTAGAAAGCTCCGCCCCTCTCTTCACCCGAGTGTCCAAAACATAAGGCCGCAAATCCGGTCGGGCATCTGGTCAGGATGCCACCCGAACGCCTCCTTAGGGAGGTGTTTAGGGCACGTCCAACCGGTAGGAGGCCACGGGGAAGACCCAGGACACGTTGGGAAGACTATGTCTCCCGGCTGGCCTGGGAACGCCTCGGGATCCCCCGGGAAGAGCTAGACGAAGTGGCTGGGGAAAGGGAAGTCTGGGTTTCCCTGCTTAGGTTGTTGCCCCCGCGACCCGACCTCGGATAAGCGGAAAAAGATGGATGGATGGATGGATGGTATTGCATTTCATTTTTATGGCGATGATTGCCAGATCTATTTTCCCATGGCACAAAATTATCACCGTTCAACGTCTGATTGACTGCCTGCACGACATCAAAGCCTGGCTTACCATGAATTGATTAACGTGGACCCCGACTTAAACAAGTTGAAAAACTTATTCGGGTGTTACCATTTAGTGGTCAATTGTACGGAAAATGTACTGAACTGTGCAATCTACTAATAAAAGTATCAATTAATCAATCAAAAAGGCTTTCAGCTAACTTCCTGAGTCCAAATGAAGACAATACAGAAGTTATGTAGTTCGGTCCAAGTCGCTCTCCCTCCCCCAACGTTGACCTCGGCACTCTGACCCCGTATCTCAGCGACTGTGTCACAAACGTGGGGGTAAAGTTCGACTCAGATTTTGAATTCGAAAAACAAATCAGAAGCGTCGTTCAAAAAAGATTTGATCAATTACGCCAAATAGCGAAAGTGAAACCGCTTCTGTCAGGACATGATCTCGAGAAATTAATTCACGCCTTTATCTCGAATGGTTTAGACTACTGCAATGCCCTGTATGTAGGCATTATCCAGGCCTCCCTCGCCCGCCTGCAGCTCGTGCAGAACTCTGCTGCTCGTCTGCTAACACAGACCCGCAGACGTGAGAACAATACCCCTATATTAGCGTCCCTTCACTGTAATTTTTTAATGTTATACTAATTATGTCATAAAATGACAAAAAAGTTATAACAAAACTATAGGAAAGTCACAATTATACTAGAAAAACTGATGACAAAAAAGCACAATTCCAAGATATTTTTAATACTACTATTGTGTTAATATTACTAGAAACAAATAAAATAATAGTCATTGTATTACTAGAAAAACAGATTGTCATTGAATGTCATAATAACTTTTGGGAAAAACATGTTTTACGTGGAAAAAAGCATCATTTTACGATATAAAAAATGACTTCGATATTATTTAATATTACCAGAAAACATTAGAATAGTCACAATATTACTGGAAAAAGCTGATGAAGTGTGTTGGGAAAATGGTGTAAAAATTTCATACCAAAAATATTTTAAAAATGCTATTTTTATGTAGGAAAAAGGATTGATTTTAGGATAATTTATTTTTAATGTTACACTAATAATGTCATAATATGACAAAAAAGTTATTAAAGAAATTATAGGAAAGTCACATTATTACTAAAAAAGCTAAGATAAGTTAATATTACTTGAAAACATAAGAATAACCATAATATTACTGAAAAAAGCTGTTGGGAAATGGCGTAAAAAGACTAAAAATATTAGAAAAAGCTAATTTTATGTGGGAAAAATAAATTCTGGGATTAATATTTTATTAATATTCACATGAGTGTCAAGGTTTACTTGCATTATAATGCTGACTTGTGCACAAACAATGATTCAATTAAAACTTTTGGTAGCAATATGACTCTATCAGCGGACGTTTCTCATCTAATATTCCTTTGTAGAAAAAAAAAAAAAGGATTTCTACAGATGTAATTCCTGCAATTAAGCAGAAATAATCCATCCTGTCTGTGACCTTTCAGTGATGGCTCAGGTGAATAATCATTAAGGAGACTTAATGGAAAATCCCATTATGTCTCCACGGGGCAACTCTTGAAAGAATGCAGACAAGCGATTGACAAGCCCACAATGCAACGCTGCGCGCTCGCATACTGCTAAGTCATTACTAACATTTGAATACAAGCGGCATGCCGCAGCCAAACAGGCCTTGAAAGAGACGAGCGTGAGAAAGAGACCAATGAGTGATTCTTGTGACAAGGTAAAGAATGGCTTTGCTCCCCCACTTGTCTTTTTTTTTTTTTCTCCCTTCCTGCACTGAGATAAGACTGGCAGACAAGCGGGTCATTAGAAAGGTAATTTGACAAGCTGTGCAGAGTGCTTTTCTTTGCTCCCTTTACACCTCTCCAACATCATCAAGTCTTTTTTTCCCCCCAACCTTAGTTCTTATCATTAATGCAGCGGATGAAAAGACTTCAGGAGAAGATAAATGGATAAAAAAAGCAAAAAATCATGTTATGTTCAGAGGTGGGCAGCACGATCCCGTCAGAAATTAGTAGGACATGAGGGGGGGTGAGGTGCAGGCAGCATACCCCTTCCTCAAGAGCTGTCCTGGATAAAATGAAATTATTTTTTTCCAATCAATTTGGAACTAGCAAGCGTATTTCTTCTTCTTACTTGTCATCGCCATATCTCTTCATTATTCTGCTGCTTCGTCTCCTTGTTATTGTGTGTGCAGTTGTGCACTGAGCTCCAAAAGCCGTAGATGTTATTGTAGCATCCCGGAAGAGTTAGTGCTGCAAAGGATACTGGGTATTTGTTCTGTTGTGTTTATGTTGTGTTACGGTGCGGATGTTCTCCCGAAATGTGTTTGTCATTCTTGTTTGGTGTGGGTTCACAGTGTGGCGCATATTTGTAAAAGTGTTAAAGTTGTTTGTATGGCCACCGTCAGTGTGACGTGTATGGCTGTTGACCAAGTATGCTTGCCTTCCCTTGTGTGCGTGTGGGTGCGTGTTTGAACATTATTGTGACAGTCTCTCGCTGTCGGGGTTCCATGGACCATAAAGGACTGACACGACTGCAAGCAGTTTTTGACTTTGTTTATTTTTCAATAGGACGTCCTTTGGCTCTATTTATCATAATAAACAATATAAAATGTAACTAATCCAAAATGTGTATGTGTGCGACCATGTGTAGTGATTATATATTGAGTGTTACCGGGAGTGTTGAGTGAGAGGCGGAAGTCCGAGATAGGGCAAGGCAGGCTCGGAAGTCCAGAGACAGGCGGAAGGTCAAGGGCTGGAGCAAGGCGTCGTGGTCAGAGGGGCTCCGGGAAGACGAGACACAGCTTGACAACAGGGGAATGAAGACGGGAAGCTGGATGACGACACAACACACAGGACACAATGGGCACGACGGGGAAGAGCACAAAGAGCGAGAGTGAGCACAGAGCTAGACACGAGTTTACTTACTGTACGGAGAACAGGTAGCTATGTTCTGGCCCGGAACGCAGGTTTGCTCTGGCTTAAGAAGCCCAGGGAGCTCATCAGCGACAGGAATACTTGCCAACCTTGAGACCTCCGAATTCAGGAGATGGGGGGTGGGAGGGTGTTGGGGGCGGGAGTTGAGGTGCAGGCAGCATACCCCTTCCCCTTCGAGCTGTCCTGGATGAAATTAAATTCTTTTTTTCCAACCATATTGGAACTTGCAAGCGTATTTCTTCTTCTTACTCGTCGTCGCCATGTCTCTTCTTTGTTCTTCTGCTGCGTCTCCTTCCTGTTGTGTGTGCAGTTGTGCACTGAGCTCCAAAAGCCGTAGATGTTATTGTAGCATCCTGGAAGAGTTAGTGCTGCAAAGGGTACTGGGTATTTGTTCTGTTGTGTTTATGTTGTGTTACGGTGCGGATGTTCTCCCGAAATGTGTTTGTCATTCTTGTTTGGTGTGGGTTCACAGTGTGGCGCATATTTGTAACAGTTTTAAAGTTGTTTATACGGCCACCGTCAGTGTGACGTGTATGGCTGTTGACCAAGTATGCCTTGCATTCACTTGTGTGTGTGTTTGACATAAACGTTATTGTGATAGTCTCTCGCTGTCGGTGTTCCATGGACCACCAAGGACTGGCACGACTGCAAGCAGTTTGTGACCGTTTTTTTTTCAATAGTACTTACTCTCTGGTCAGGACGCTTTTCAGCTCCTTCCTCTTCCACTGCTCGCTCTTCCGGTCGCTTTTCAGCCTCCCGCGTCGTTATCTGTCCTTCGCTCTCTGTTGATATCACGCTGCATGTGCTCGCGTCTCTCCAGCTCCTTTTGCCCCTCTCCTCCTGACTCGTGCCCTTTTACACACTGACAGGTGATCTCAGAATTGCGCCCAGGTGGGCAATCCACGTACCTGCCGTATGGTCCCACATCTGGGCAAGAACAAACTCAACTTATTGGGATGCAATGAGAAACCTTGGAGGGGACCCCCCCCCCGGGCGACTGGTGCAATGGACGTCAAGTGGATCTAGTTAATAGTGTGAGAGGTCAGCCCATAGTGCACTGTCAACTCCATGTATGGTGGAGATAGTTGTATGATCCTGTAACTTGTCATGACGTGAACAATGGTGCGGTTTGTTTTCCCGTGGTGCAAAGCAACTGAACCGGACACGACGTGAAGGTAATGACATCTTTTAATTAATCTATCAAAAGGTGAAAACAAAAGGCGCTTACATCGGAGGTACAAAACTTGGCTAAGAAAACAAAAACTATTACCGATAATCAGCATTTCTGTTTTTTTGGCGTTGAGTTGCAAAAGAATGTTAGCGGACATCCATTGTTTAATTTTATTAAGACACGCCTCCAGCTGACTACAATCCGGCGTGTTGGTCAGCTTTAGGGGCATGTAGAGTTGGGTGTCATCAGCATAACAGTGAAAGCTAACACCGTATTTGCGTATGACGTCACCCAGCGGCAGCATATAGATGCTGAAGAGTGCAGGGCCAAGGACCGAACCCTGGGGAAGTCCACACGTTACCTTAACATAGTCCGAGGTCACATTTTTATGGGAGACGCACTGCACCCTGTCAGTAAGATAAGCGTTAAACCAAGACAGGGCTAAGTCTGACATACCAATTCGTGTTTTGATACGCTCTAATAAAATATTATGATCGACGGTATCAAAAGCAGCGCTAAAATCGAGGAGCAGCAACATAGATGACGCATCAGAATTCATCATTAGCAATAAATCATTAGTCATTTTTGCGAGGGCTGTCTCCGTAGAGTGATTTGCCCTGAAACCGGATTGAAAGGTTTCACATAGATTGTTAGACGCTAAGTGTTCATTTAACTGCTCCGCAACAATTTTTTCGAGGATTTTTTAAATAAAGGGAAGGTGAGACACCGGTCGGTAGTTTACCATGAGGTCAGGATCGAGGTTAGGTCTTTTAAGGAGAAGATGAATAACTGCTTTTTTAAATGCTAGGGGAACAGTCCCAGAGGAAAGTGATAAGTTTATAAAGTTTAGCACTGATGGACCTGATAATACAAAGAGCTCCTTGATAAGTTTCCCAGGAAGTGGGTCAAGTAAACATGTTGTTTGTTTTATTCCATTTACACGTTGTAACAATTCTTCTAATGTTATTTCTTTAAAACGAGAGAAACTATTTTAGAGGGCAGTATCCGCCGTATATACAGTCGTATCTGTGTTAATATAACCCAGTTGTAGCTGG
The DNA here is from genome assembly GCF_033978795.1 of Nerophis ophidion. Classification (NCBI taxonomy): domain Eukaryota; kingdom Metazoa; phylum Chordata; class Actinopteri; order Syngnathiformes; family Syngnathidae; genus Nerophis; species Nerophis ophidion. Next base: position 35,260,074 of record NC_084611.1, read on the forward strand.
GACGCATTGTCTTTAATCTCTTTTCTAATGACTTCAATTTTCTCATTAAAGAATTGCATAAAGTCATCTGCTGAGTGGGTGGAGCTACTGAAGGAGTCCCTTGTTGGGTTAGCGATGAAACCGTACTAAACAAAAATTTAGGATCGTTTTTATTAAGGTGGATGAGATTTGAGTAATATTTATCTTTAGCTAAGGTAAGCATGCGTTTATAAGTTATTAAACCATCACTCCATGCTTGATGGTGCACCTCAAGTTTAGTCGTTCGCCATTTGCGTTCCAGCTTTCTACATAATAATTTCTGATTTCTAGTTTCTTCTCTAAACCATGAGGTACGCCTTTTTGGAGCCTTTTTAACTTCAGCGGTGCTATACTTTCAATAGTTTCGCGCAGGGCGTCGTTAAAGTTGTTAGTGAGGTTATCAATAGAGCCCACATACTTTGGGAATGGTGCCATTACCGAGGGCAGTAGGCCAGCAAGAGTCGTCGTTGTGGCAGCATTAATGTTGCGGCTGCTATAGCAGTTATTAGTATTATTAGTTTGCCGAACATGAGTCTGAACCTTGAATTTTATAAGGTAATGATGGGACATTACTTTAGTATACGGGAGTATCATAACTTTGGAAACGGTGATACCCTTGACAAATACTAGGTCTATCGTATGACCGTTGCAATGCGTGGGTTCATTTACTATTTGTGTAAGACCACAGCTATCAACTATAGTCTGGAGCGCCATATGGATATTAAAGTCCCTCACTATAATTATATTATCGGCGTGCGTCACTAGATCAGCAACAAACTCTGAGAATTCATTGATAATGTCTGAATAGGGCCCTGGGGGGGGGGGGGGGGGGGGGGTAGATAACAGCCAGGTATAGAGGCAACGGTGTGACAGACCTCATAGTAAGCACCTCAAACGATTTATATTTATTATTTATGTTAGGACTAAGGTTAAAGTTTTCGTTGTATATTAGTGCGACCCCCCCACCCCTTTTAAGGGGACGGGCAATATGCGCATACGTATAGTTAGGAGGAGATGCCTCATTTAGCGCAAAAAAGTTGTCTGGTTTAAGCCAGGTTTCGCTGAGACAGATGACGTTAAGATTGTTGTCTCTGATGACCTTATTAACAAATAACATTTTGGGAGACAATGATCTTATGTTTAAAAAGCCTGTATTCTATGTAGTGAGCTGTTTTAAGGAGTTTTTGATCAAATTATCCGTAGTAGCAATATTAATAATGTTGTGCTTATTATGCGCAGTGCACTTAAAATAATTACGGCCATATCTAGGAATTGATATGACGGGAATTTTCCGATTGTTTGTTTGGTGCTTTGATAAACAGAACGCATCATAATTTGCCACCTCATTAGAACGCATGTTCCGATTGTTTGTCTGGTGCTTTGATAAACTGAATGCATCATAATTTGCCACCTCAGTGGAACGCATGTCCAACTCTGAAACAGTCAAAGCAGAAAAAACTTGTTCGAACTCAACTGACTCCTTACCTAGACCAGTGGGCTCGTGTCTTCCTTTTAAATCCGGCTTCAGAATGGAGGGAAGCGGTGTTCTGTGGGGATTAGCCTTTTGCTTTGTTTTTAGCCCCGCTCGGCATCCGCGTTTCTGCTTCCGATCACACCGCTTGCGTCTGTTCCTTTGACGGCCTCAGCTGGTACTATACTCCGCTGCTTCACAGGCCGCTGGATGTAGCCGGCGAAGTATTCCCATGCTAGCTAGTAGGTCCAGCAAGCACGCGTCTTTCAGTCCAAAATGGCCCAATCTATCCACATCCAGAATTGTCAGGCGGTTGTAAGAAGTGTAGATAGAACATGTTAAAAGAGAAAGTATGCAGATTCCACCCCGGCAGATGATGGCGTGGAACACCGCCAGAGGCCACCACAGTGTATATGTTTCTTTTACTTTTTATTCATAGCTGTGTGTAGAAGTGGCTGGTTGCATCAGCTCTGCTCTGTTATTGTCTTTAATGTCCTTTGTTTTCTTTGATGTTTTATGTTTCCCTCTTACACACATGTAAGAGGGATGTATGTTATGGCTATGAGTTGTTTTTTTTCCCTCAGCCTCAGTCTTTACCCCCTCTCCAGGGGCGCAGGCTTAGACCGATTTTTTTCTGTTTATTGTATTTTATTTTATTTTAATTTTTTTCTCCCATTCCCCCCACTTGTTTACCTGTATCTCACCTTTTTTGTAAGGTACGCCAGGAGTTGGCAGACCCGTCAGCGATCCTGTTCCGTCACCCTGTAATGTTTGTCTGATCTTAAATGTGATTGTGCTGAAACTTGTAATTTCCCTTCGGGGATTAATAAAGTATGTCTGATTCTGATTCTGATATTAACAGTAAATAAACAAGTAAATTCATAATTAATTTCCTACCACTTTTCCTTAATAATGTTGACAAAATAATAGAATGCAAAATGACACAATATGTTACTGCACATGTCATCAGGCTAAATTAGGAGCCTTTGTTTGCTTACTTACTAATAAAAGACAAGTTGTCTTGTATGTTCACTATTTTATTTAAGGACAAACTTGCAATAAGAAACATATGTTTATTGTACCATAAGATGTTTTGTTAAAATAAAGCAAATAATAAAATTTTTATTTAGAAAAGTATCAAAACGTACTGAATAGTATTGAAAACACATTTTGGTGCCGGTACCGGTACCAAAATATTGGTATCGGCACAACACGACATCCAAAGATCCTCTAAATCAGGGGTGTCAAATTCAGATAAAGAGTGGGCCAAAATTAAAAACTGAACAAAGCCGCAGGCCAAGGTTGAACAAATTAACCTTTTAATAGGGACCCAAACAAGTTTTGCATTAAATATTGAACAACCAAGGCTTATATAACTTTAGGGTTAGATGCAAAATCGAGTTTCAAAAAATAATAATTAAAAAATATCAATGGTGTATCAAATAACATTTAAATAAACATTGAAGGCCCAATTCTATTTGCAGCCTTCTGAGGTGAATATCAAATCAAATGTTTTCCACAGGCTAATAATAAATTTGAAAATAAAATACCAATAATGAATGAATCAAACATTCAAGCTTTGAAGTAGCAAGAGAAAGTCCAGGAATAAAACGTTAATTATTGCACAGTTTGTTACACTGATTTGTTTTAACACTGAATATGTAAATACATATCAACATTAACTTTTTCCACAAGCTAATAAATTTGAAAATAAAATAACAATACGGTGGGCGGGGTTGGTGGTAGCTGTGTATATCGTGGCGTCCCGGAAGAGTTAGTGCTGCAAGGGATCCTGAGTATTTGTTCTGTTGTGTTACGTTGCGGATGTTCTACAGAAATGTGTTTGTCATTCTTGTTTGGTGTGGGTTCACAGTGTGGCGCATATTTGTAACAGTGTTAAATCTGTTTATACAGCTACCCTCAGTGTGACCTGTATTGCTGTTGACCAAGTATGCGTTGCATTCACTTAAGTGTGCTTGCGAGCCGCTTACATTATGTGACTGGGTCAGCACACTGTTTGTGTGGAGGAAAAGCGGACGTGACGCCCCCAATATGGTGGACTGGGTGGAAATATGGAGAAATTCGGGAGAATGGTAATCCCGGGAGATTTTCGGGATGGGCACTGAACTTCGGGAGTCTCCCGGGAAAATCGGGAGGGTTGGCAAGTATGAGTACTAACAGTGTTACAGCGGCACCGCCGCTGAATAGCACTGGCGGGCCATCTCTAATGTTAATTTGATATTGCCTCAAGGGCCAAATGAGGTTACACGGTGGGCCAAATTTGGCCCGCGGGCCAGAGTTTGATACCCATGCTCTAAATCATGGGTGTCAATTTCTGACCCACGGGCCAAATTTGGCCCGCCGTGTAATTTCACTTGGCCCTTGAGGCAATATCAAATTAACATTAGAGCTGGCCCGCTGCTGTAACACCGCATTCACCGCTAATACTCTTACTTGCCAACCCTCCCGATTTTCCCGGGAGACTCCCGAAGTTCAGTGTCCCTCCCGAATTTCATCCCGGGCAACAATATTGGGGATGGGCCTTAAAGGCACTGCCTTTGGCGTTCTCTACAACCTGTCGCCACGTCCGCTTTTCTTCCATACAAACAGCGTGCCGGCCCAGTCACATAATATATGCGGCTTATACACACACACAAGTGAATGCAAGGCATACTTGGTCAACAGCCATACAGGTCACACTGAGGGTGACCATATAAACAACTTTAACACTGTTACAAATATGCGCCACACTGTGAACCCACACCAAACAAGAATGACACATTTTGGGAGAACACCCGCACCGTAACACAACATAAACACAACAGAACAAATACCCACAATCCCTTGCAGCACTAACTCTTCCGGGACGCTAAAATATACACCCCTTGCTATCACCAAACCCCGTCCACTTCAACCCCGCCGCCGAAAAGAGGCATTCCATTTTTATTTAAATTTGATTTGATATGCCGTTGATATTTTTTAATTATTATTATTATTTGAAACTCGATTTTGCATGTCACTATAAATTTATATACTGTAAGCCTTGCTTGGTCAAGATTCAATGCAAAACTTGTTTGGGTCCCTATTAAAAGGTTAATTTATTCAACTTCGGCCCGCTGCTTTGTTCGGTTTTAAATTTTGGCCCACTCTGTATTTGAGTTTGACACCCCTGCTCAAAATCATGGGTGTCAAACTCTGGCCCATGTAATTTCATTTGGCCCTTGAGGCAATATCAAATTAATAAATAAATGGGTTGTACTTTATTTATAGCGCTTTTCTACCTTCAAGGTACTCAAAGCGCTTTGACACTACTTCCACATTTACCCATTCACACACACATTCACACACTGATGGAGGGAGCTGCCATGCAAGGCGTCAACCAGCACCCATCAGGAGCAAGGGTGAAGTGTCTTGCTCAGGACTCAACGGACGTGACGAGGTTGGTACTAGGTGGGATTTGAACCAGGGCCCCTCGGGTTGCGCACGGCCACTCTTCCACTGCGCCACGCCCTCATTAGAGTTGGCCTGCCGGTGTTATACAGACTCCCAAACGTCAGTGCCCCTCCCAAAAATCGCCCACGCCAACCATTCTCCTGAATTTCTCCCAATTTCCACCCAGACAACAATATTGGGGGCGTGCCTAAAAGACACTACCTTTAGCGTTCTCTACAACCTGTCGTCACGTCCGCTTTTCCTCCATACAAACAGCGTGCCGGCCAAGTCACATAATATATGCGGCTTGCACATACACATAAGTGAATGCAAGGCATACTTAGTCTACAGCCATACAGGTCACACTGAGGGTGGCCGTATAAACAACTTTAACACTGTTACAAATATGCGCCACACTGTTAACCCACACAAAAAAAAAAATTACAAACACATTTAAGGCGAACATCCACACCATAACACTACATAAACAAAACAGAACAAATACCCAAGTTCCCTTGCAGCACTAACTCTTCCGGGACGCTACAATACACAGCACCAAATCCCGCACCCCCTACCCCGCCCACCTCATATTTATTTTATTTTCAAATGTATTAGCCTGTGGAAAAAGTTAATGTTGATATTTACCTCAGAAGGCTGCAAATAGAAAAGAGGCCTTACATTTTTTTATTTTTTTTTTATTTAATATATCATTGATGTTTTTTCGTTTGTTTTTTGAAAGTTTATTTTTTTACTATTAAATTATGTAAGTGTTGCTTGTTCCGTAGTCAGTGTTAAAGCAAATCAGTGTAGCAAACTGAGCAATAATTAACATTTTATTCATGCACTTTCTCTTGCTACTTCAAGGCTTGAATGTTTTATTAATTCATTATTATTTTATTTTCAAATGTAATATTAGCCCGTGAAAAAACTTTATTTTGATATGTACCCCAGAAGGCTGCAAATATAAAAGAGGCATTCATTTTTTACTTAAATTTTATTTGATATGCCATTGATATTTTTTATTTATTATTACTATTGGAAACTCAATTTTACATGTCACTATAAAGTTATATAAGCCTTGCTTGTTCAATATTCAATGCAAAACTTGTTTGGGTCCCTATTAAAAGGTTAATTTGTTCAACCTTGGCCCGCGGCTTTATTCAGGTTTACATTTTGGCCCACTCTGTATTTGAGTTTGACACCCCTGTGCTAGAGAATGAAGGGTGCTTGAAACTCCGCATGTCATCATAGTGAATTAGTGAATTATATTTATATAGCGCTTTTCTCAAGTGACTCAAAGCGCTTTACATAGTGACACCCAATATCTAAGTTACATTTAAACCAGTGTGGGTGGCACTGGGAGCAGGTGGGTAAAGTGTCTTACCCAAGGAGACAACGGCAGTAACTAGGATGGCACAAGCGGGAATCGAACCTGCAACTCTCAAGTTGCTGGCACGGCCACTCTACCAACCGAGCTATGCCGCATCTCCGTTCGGTACCACACCAACAAAATGCTGAGGCAACCATTTCCACATCAACACCGTATGAAAAAAATTGTCAACAACAGAAGGAGATAACGTCCGCAGGAACCTACCACATAGCGATGGACATACACCATTTGATTTCTTATTATGCATCTCATTTTTCTTTGACAGCTATTGAAATATCTTGTGTGACATCATGCACAAAAGTGCACTTTGTATGTGCAATTTATTTTAAAATTTTTGCCCACTCTGTATTTGAGTTTGACACCCCTGCTCTAAATGGAAAAACGTCCTCCATATCAAGAGAGGCGCTCTGCTGTTTTTAACAACCTACGGCACAAGTAAAAGATCCTAGATTAATGGCCTTCTAATCCCAGTAAATGCTTGTTTTCCTGTGATGTCTCCGTCAATGTTTTATTCATACCGGAGATGACAGCAGTTGATTTTTTGTTTGGTCACATTTTTCAGTGTTTTATGGCGTCTTCATTTATGGGCGCCCCTGCTTGTGTGTGCTCGAGTGCGCCTTTGCGAGCGCCAGTTAATGCCCGGAATTGATGAGCCCGGATATGAAATGAAAGGTCAGCAGCAGCAGGAAGCCATTGGGATGAAGGAGGAGGAGGAATTAAAGGGAGATTTGCTGTCACTTCATACAATATATTGTACGACAAATACAATGCACGCATCACACCATGTACGTTGTGCGACGCGCATGTCGCACGATGCATATTTTATGATGTACAACATCCAGTACACATACAACAACGTGTACTGGATGTTGCTTTAAGGAAAGTGAAAACATGTAAGCAACACGCGTGTCGTCAAGGAGACTCGGCACGTCTCCGTCTTGTGGACTGACAGCATTTAATTGTTGCAGGGACTGATAGCTGACATCTGAAGTTACGGTATATTGTCACAAATATATACGCCCATCATCATTGTCATTTGCACTTCACCCTCAAGTGTCGCTCTTTCATCTTCTGCCGCACTTATTAGTCGTCCTTGTAAGCCTCTATCGGCAATCATCTCTATAGATCACAAGGCAGCCCTTCAAGGTTCTTCACACGTTTTTTTTTTTTTTTTTAATAACAACTGAAATTATTTGTTTATTCTACCTGTAAAAAAAAAGGCTTTATGAACGACAAAAGGAAACCTGCACAATTGGTTTTACCCTCAAATGCAGATTTACAACTTTATTCCTTTAAAGATAGGATATAAAAAAAACTGCATTTGTTGCTGGCATCAAATTCTAAAGTTAATGATTATTTGCAACAAAAAGAAAAGTTTATCAGTTTGAACATCAAATATGTTGTCTCTGTAGCATATTCACCTAACTATGGGTTGAAAAGGATTTGCAAATCATCGTATTCTGTTTATATTTACATCTAACACAATTTCCCAACTCATATTGAAAGAGGGTTTGTATGTATATATTATGATGACTTTGTTGTTGTAATATTACACATTTAAAAAAAAACAAAAAAACACGTGACTTCATGTTATTATGACTATTTTCTCACAATATGACTTCATCTTCTCCAAAAACTAGATTTTTCCCTTCTGGTAATATAATTATTTTATTCTTGTAAATTTATTATTTTATGTATAATTATGAATTTTAAATACATCTCCTCCTCCTCATATCAGTGTTACTTTATTTTAAAATGCATTATGACTTTGTTGGATTATAAATTCAATTTTTTACTGTCACATTATGACTTTATTTTTGTTAAATTAGTATTTCTCCCCTCGTTATACAATATATTTTTTTCCTTTTATTATTACATTTTCGTCTTGTAATTTTTTTAGGACGTTGGAACATTCTCGCCATATTTTCATGACATTTACACAAAATTGTATTCACTATAACTTCATTCTCTAAAACAACTCATTTTTGTTCTATATTTTTCCTTGTGTCATTACAACTTTGTTCCTATATTTGGACTTTGCTCTCATAAAATTACAAATTTGTCTTCATCATAATAAATTTATTTGTTCACATGATGTGTTTTTAAACATTTTCTTTTTGTTTTAATTGTCAGTCAGCCTAATTCCTCCCAAAAAATAAAAAAAATAATAAATTAATTTTATCTGAGTAGAAATAATTTTTTGAGCCGGCAAATTATTATATCATAAGTGCACGTGGTCATACTGTGTGTTGTGGAGGATGCCCAAACTCAACGCAGTTGCTTGTCGACAGCAAAGCTAAAACCAAGCTTTTTGCTACAATTAGCAAATGCATCCTGTCTTTGTCAGAGGTTTTAATGCACCTTCAAGCGCCCTCCAACTGCTCTCTTCTGCATCGGTGGTCACCATGGAGATCTGGCTACTTTCACAGTGGGTACGCCTTCAAGACAGAAAAACAGAAAGAAAACTGTCACAGCCATCAGAAATCCATTAAGACTGTGGATATCGTAACAGACCAGTCGTGCACACTGTACAACGCCAACTCTAACTCAGTGAATATTGACCAAAACGAGAGGGATGGATGGATAGCATGGATCGCTCCGTTAAGTCTTCTGCCGCAACTTGCAGCAAACAAACAAAAAAAAAAATCAGATGAGACTAACAGATCTATTGGTGTCCGTCTGACATTCTGTTTGTGCCAGGTCCTTTCTCTGCTTTGTCGGGGAAGCATAGCCCTCTGAGTCCCAAGTTACCATCTATACCCACAGTTATACAAACCCCACTTCCATATGAGTTGGGAAATTGTGTTAGATGTAAATATAAACTGAATACAATGATTTGCAAATAATTTTCAACCCATATTCAATTGAATGCACTACAAAGACAATATATTTGATATTCAAACTCATTAACTTAATTTTTTTTTTTGCAAATAATAATTGACTTAGAATTTCATAGCTGCAACACGTGCCAAAGTAGTTGGGAAAGGGCATGTTCACCAGTGTCTTACATCACCTTTTCCTTTAACAACACTCAATAAAAGTTTGGGAATTGAGGAAACTCATTTTTGAAGCTTTGAAAGTGGAATTCTTTCCCATTCTTGTTTTATGTATAGCTTCAGTCGTTCAACAGTCCGGGGTCTCCGCTGTAGTATTTTACGCTTCATAATGCGCCACACATTTTCCATGAGAGACAAGTCTGGACTGCAGGCTGGCCAGGAAAGTACCCGCACTCTTTTTTTTACGGAGCCACACTGTTGTAACACGTACTGAATGTGGCTTGGCATTGTCTTGCTGAAATAAACAGGGGCGTCCATGAAAAAGTCGTCGCTTAGATGGCAGCAAATGTTGTTCCAAAACCTGTATGTACCTTTCAGCATTAATGGTGCCTTCACAGATGTGTAAGTTACCCATGCCTTGGGCACTAATACACCCCCATACCATCACAGATGCTGGCTTTTGAACTTTGCGTCGATAACAGTCTGGATGGTTCGTTTCCCCTTTGGTCCGGATGACAAGATGTTGAATATTTCCAAAAACAATTTGAAATGTGGACTCGTCAGACCACAGAACACTTTTCCACTTTGCATCAGTCCATCTTAGATGATCTCGGGCCCAGAGAAGCTGGTGGCGTTTCTGGATGTTGTTGATAAATGGCTTTCGCTTTGCATAGTAGAGCTTTTACTTGCACTTAGAGATGTAGCGACAAACTGTATTAAGTGACAGTGGTTTTCTGAAGTGTTCCTGAGCCCATGTGGTGATATGCTTTAGAAATTGATGTCGGTTTTTGATACAGTGCCGTCTGAGGGATCGAAGGTCATGGTCATTCAATGTTGGTTTCCAGCCATGCTGCTTACGTGGAGTGATTTCTCCAGATTCTCGGAATCTTTTGATTATTTTATGGCCCATAGATGTTGAAATCCCTAAATTCATTGCAATTGCACTTTGAGAATCGTCTTTCTTAAACTGTTTGAGTATTTCCTCACGCAGTTGTGGACAAAGGGGTGTACCTCGCCCCATCGTTTCTTGTGAAAGACTGAGCATTTTTGGTAAGCTGTTTTTATACCAAATCATGGCACCCACCTGTTCCCAATTAGCCTGCACACCTGTGGGATGTTCCAATTAAGTGTTTGATGAGCATTCCTCAACTTTATCAGTATTTATTGCCACCTTTCCCAACTTCTTTGTCACGTGTTGCTGGCATCAAATTCTAAAGTTAATGATTATTTGCAAAAAAAATGTCTATCAGTTTGAACATCAAATATGTTGTCTTTGTAGCATATTCAATTGAATATGGGTAGAAAATTATTTGCAAATCATTGTATTCCGTTTATATTTACATCTAACACAATTTCCCAACTCATATGGAAACGGGGTTTGTAGATGAGAGGCCAGTCTAGATTGTAGTTTTTTACTCATCTTTCCCCAGCTTTTTACCTCTTTCCCCATCTTTTACAGGGCGCCTCATGGCGACCCATCAGCGTTCCTGTTCTGTAACCCTGTACACCGTTTGTTTGTCTAATCTTGTACGGGTTTGTGCTGAAAACAAAGTTTTGTTGTACTTGTGCATTGACAATAAAGACTTATCCTATCCTATCCTTACTATAACCACATCATTAAACTAGACGCATAATAGGCAAGAAATAAAAAGAAAGTCAGAAATATTGTCCTTTGTACAGTGTTGTGTTATAAAGTGATGGCACATAACAAAGTTGAAACCTGAATGCGACATACCTGTAGTTGTGTGAGCACATCCAAAAACACATGTATATGCATATGTATTTGTTTGTGAACATAGTTTTTCTATTTCCAGTTTGGGTGCAAATATTTATTGTATTTACTATTTTTATTCATTGTTTTATTATTATTGCTACTGGATTCATATTTTGTAAATTAGAGAGTCAGCAGTATATATATATATATATATATATATATATATATATATATATATATATATTCAATATTCATCCATCCATCCATTTTCTACCGCTTATTCCCTTTGGGGTCGCGGGGGCGCTGGTGCTTATCTCAGCTACAATCGGGCGGAAGGCGGGATACGCCCTGGACAAGTCGCCACCTCATCGCAGGGCCTATATACTGTGTGTGTATGTGTGCGCGTGTGTGTAGAGATATCCATCCATCCATCCATTTTCTACCGCTTATTCCCTTTCGGGGTCGCGGGGGGCGCTGGCGCCTATCTCAGCTACAATCGGGCGGAAGGCGGGGTACACCCTGGACAAGTCGCCATATATATATATATATATATATATATATATATATATGTATATTTATTTATATACAGTATATACAAACCCGTTTTCATATGCGTTGGGAAATCGTGTTAGATGTAAATATAAACAGAATACAATAATTTGCAAATCCTTTTCATCCCATATTCAATTGAATGCACTACAAAGACGATATATTTGATGTTCAAACTCATAAACTTTGTTTTTTTTTGCAAATAATAATTAACTTATAATTTCATGGCTGCAACACGTGCCCAAGTAGTTGGGAAAGGGCATGTTCACCACTGTATTACATCACCTTTTCTTTTAACAACACTCAATAAACGTTTGGGAACTGAGGAAACTAATTTTTGAAGCATTGAAAGTGGAATTCTTTACCATTCTTGTTTTATGTAGAGTTTCAGTCTTTCAACAGTCCGGGGTCTCTGCTGTCGTATTTTACGCTTCATAATGCGCCACACATTTTCGATGGGAGAGAGGTCTGGACTGCAGGCGGGCCAGGAAAGTACCCGCACTCTCTTTTTACGAAGCCAAGCTGTTGTAACACTTGTCTTGCTGAAATAAGCGTCCATGATAACGTTGCTTGGATGACAACATATGTTGTTCCAAAAGCTGTATGGACCTTTCAGCATTAATGGTGCCTTCACAGATGTGTAAGTTACCCATGCCTTGGGCACTAATACACCCCCATACCATCACACATGCTGGCTTTTGAACTTTGCGCCTATAACAATCCGAAAGGTTATTTTCCTCTTTGTTCTGGAGGACACCACGTCCTCTGATTCCAAATATCCGTAATATCATCGCTTACATGCAGTGATTTCTCCAGATTCTCTGAACTTTTTGATGATTTTACGGACCGTTGATGGTAAAATCCCTAAATTCCTTGCAATAGCTCGTTGAGAAATGTTGTTCTAAAACTATTCGACAATTTGCTTACAAAGTGGTGGCCCTCGCCACATAGGTTTGTGAATTACTTAGCATTTAATGGAAGCTGCTTTTATACCCAATCATGGCACCCAACTGTTCCCAATTAGCCTGCACACCTGTGGGATGTTCCAAATAAGTGTTTGATGAGCATTTCTCAACTTCATCAGTATTTATTGCTACCTTTCCCAACTTCTTTGTCACGTGTTGCTGGCATCAAATTCTAAAGTTAATGATTATTTGCAAAAAAACAAAAATGTTTATCAGTTTGAACATATTCAATTGAATATGGGTTGAAAGTGATTTGCAAATCATTGTATTCCATTTATATTTACATCTAACACAATTTCCCAACTCATATGGAAACGGGGGTTGTAATAAAAGAGAACGAGGATCTCATTCGGGGTTTTACTTGTACAACACTTTTCTACCTTTTTAAGGAACTCAGAGCGCTTTGACACTATTTCCACATTCACCCATTCACACACACATTCACACACTGATGGCGGGAGCTGCCGTGCAAGGCACTTACCAGGACCCATCAGGAGCAAGGGTGAAGTGTCTTGTCTCAAGGACACAACGGACGTGACTCGGATGGTAGAAGGTGAGGATTGAACCAGGAACCCTCAGGTTGCTAGTCCAGGCACTCTACCAACCAGGGGTGCTTATAATACTACCTACAGATATGATTGCTACCATATTTGTTGCCCACAAAACTAAATCTGCCATTATTGTACATTAAAGTCGCCGGAGTACATAGTTTACTTATATCAGTGGTTCTCAAATGGGGGTATGCGTACCCCTGGGGGTACTTGAGGATATGCCAAGGGGTACATGAGATTTTTTTTAAAATAGCAACAATTCAAAAATCCTTTATAAATATATTTATTAGGGGTGTGGGAAAAAATTGAATTGAATATGAAATCGAATCAAATACATTGTGCGATTCAGAATCGATTCTCATTTTTAAAAAAATCTTTTTTTTTTTTTTAATCAATCCAACAAACACCACACAGCAATACCATAACAATGCAATCCAATTCCAAAACCAAACCTGACCCAGCAACACTCAGAACTGGAATAAACAGAGCAATTGAGAGGAGACACAAACAAGACACAGAACAAACCAAAAGTAGTGAAACGAAAATGAATATTATCAACAACAGTATCAATATTAGTTATAATTTCAGCACAGCAGTGATTACAAATCCCTCATTGACATTATCATTACACATTTCTAAAAAAAAAAAAAAAAAGAATAGTGTCACAGTGGCTTACACTTGCATCGCATCTCATAAGCTGTGTCCAATATTTTCACAAAGATAAAATAAGTTAAATAGTTAAAACAAATTTACTTTATGGCAATCAGTGGATAAAACATTGTCCTTTATAATTATAAAAGCTTTTTAAAAAAAAATCTACTACTCTGCTCGCGTGTCAGCCTACTGGGGTAGATCCTGCTGAAATCCTATGTATTGAATGAATACAGAATCGTTTTGAATTGGAAAAATATCGTTTTTGAATCGAGAATCGCGTTGAATCGAAAAAATCGATATATTATCGAATCGTGACCCCAAGAATTGATATTGAATCGAATCATGGGACACCCAAAGATTCGCAGCCCTGATATTTATTGAATAATACTTCAACAAAATATGAATGTAAGTTCATAAACTGTGAAAAGAAATACAACAATGCAAAAATCAGTGTTGACAGCTAGATTTTTTGTGGACATGTTCCATAAATATTGATGTTAAATATTTTTTTTTTGTGAATAAATGTTTAGAATTAAGTTCATGAATCCAGATGGATCTCTATTACAATCCCCATATTTTATTTTTCAATAAGGTTTTAGTTATTTTTACATCTTTTTTTCCAAATAGTTCAAGAAAGACCACTACAGATGAGCAATATTTGATAACATAGTGCTGTATTTTACTTCTTTATCTCTTTTTTTTAACCAAAAATGTTTTGCTCTGATTAGGGGGTATTTGAATTAAAAAGATGTTCAGAGGGGGTACATCACTGAAAAAAGGTTGAGAACCACTGACTTATATGACCAAATCCAAACAACCTTCCCTAATCACGGTGCAGATAAAAAAAAACAAAAAAACACCGGCATGCACAAGAGGGAGGGGCTGGTGGGAAACCAACACAATCTATTGTGTTAAGAGTGCCTCAATTTTTGTGTTTTTCTGAGAAACTAAGCCGGCTTGCCTTCTCGTTATATAGTTAGTTTCTCATAACCAAACGGACGTTGGACCGAGTGTGTGTTTAGTTGCACGTGCCCTCCATCATGTGGATCTTCACCCCCGCTGGGAGCATGCATGCACGTGCGCTGGTGTTTACACTCTGTGCAGGTGAAGCGGGTGGTCAGGCCGGGGGACACACATGCATCCATTCTGGGATCAGAGCAGCAGAGCATGATTCCCATTTATGGCTCATCATCAACTCCCCGCGCCTAAAAGCCTTTTTTAAAAGCTGCCAAATGCATCGTGAGCACATCCCAGGTAACGTTCTCTACACCCATGGAGACATTTAGATTTTTAGGAAGCAGACCAGTGAGGTACAGTATTGTGCTTTTACTTTGACAATCCATTTAGAGCAGGGGTGTCCAAACTTTTTCCACTGAAGGCCGCACACGGAGAAATTAAAGCATGCGGGGGGTATTTTGATATTGTTCATTTTCAAACCATGACAAAATATATGGATTTGTTTATTTTTTACCTTTAGGGCTCTCTGGGACCATAAAGGGTCTAAGTCATTAAAATGTTAAAAACAAGTCAAATTATTATTTTTTATTTATTTATTTATTTAACGTTTACAGTAAATCTCTATAGCAGTGGTTCTCAAATCGGGGTACACGGACCCTTGGGGTACTTGAAGGTATGCCAAGGGGTATGTGAGATTTTTCAAAAATATTCTGAAAATAGCAACTTTTCAAAAATCTTTTATAAATGTATTTATTGAATAATACTTCAACAAAATATGAATGTAAGTTCATAAAGTGTGAAAAGAAATGCAACAATGTAATATTCATTTTTGTGGACATGTTCCATAAATATTGATGTTAAAGATATATTTTTTTGTGAAGAAATGTTTAGAATTAAGTTGATGAATCCAGATGGATCTCTATTACGATCCCCAAAGAGGGCACTTTAAGTTGATGATTACTTCTATGTGTAGAAATCTTTATTTAGAATTTAATTACTTGTTTATTTTTCAACAAGTTTTTAGTTATTTTTATATATTCTTTTCCAAATAGTTCAAGAAAGACCACTACAAATGAGCAATATTTTGCACTGTTATACAATTTAATAAATCAGAAACTGATGACATAGTGCTGTATTTTACTTCTTCATCTCTTTTTTTTCAACCAAAAATCCTTTGCTCTGTTTAGGGGGTACTTGAATGAAAAAAATGTTCACAGGGGGTACATCTCTGGAAAAAAGGTTGAGAACCATTGCTCTATAGCAGTGGTTCTCGACCTTTTTTTTAACCAGAGCAAAGCATTTTTGGTTGAAAAAAAAAGGACATTTTTAGAATATTTTTGAAAAATCTCACGTACCCCTTGGCATACCTTGGAGTACCCCAAGGGGTACACGTACCCTCATTTGAGAACCACTGCTCTATAGTATATCAACCTCAAGTTGATATAAAGTAAAAAAAGACAACTTTGTTATTTTCCAATAAAACTGAAATACCGTATTTCCTTGAATTGCCGCCGGGGCGCTAATTAATTCAAAACCTCTTCTCACTCCTGCGCTTACCAAAGGCATGCGGTAAAAGTAAGCATGCACTAATTATATTAAAACCTCTTCTCACTCCGGCACTTACCAAAGGCATGCAGTAAAAATTTGAGTGTGATGTAATCTTGGACCTTAAATCTCACTGAATGGCTCTTAATCTTCTTCCCTTTATGTGATTTCAAATTACTGGTATTGAAATCAGCCTCCTCCATTTTGAAAACGATGACAGGAGAAGTGTCACTCATGACGTCACAAGTTTGACCAGGCGGTAAAACTAAGCATGCGCTAATTATTTTGCGAAGCGAGTTTGACCCAGCAGTAATTCAAGGCAGGGGCATACTATATGCCCTGCGGAAATTCAAGGAAATACGGTATGCAGTATTTCCCCCATTGCCCAAAACATTCAGAAAAAAATGTGTGACAATTGGGTCGCATTGTAATGCGGGTTCGTTCTCTATTGGATGCAGTCGGGCTTCGAACACAGCGAGAAGGTAAGAAACACTGGTTTATTTAACAAATAAAACAGACTTTGTCAAAACGAACTGAACTAGCATGGGAGCTAGAAAAAAACAAAAGAGCTAGCATGGGAGCTAGAGAAACAACAAAGGAATTAGCATGGAAGCTAGAAAAACTAAGGCATAGCGTGGAAGCTAGCAAGAACATAACTGGTAACCAGAATCGGGAATCAAAGTCGTCACTGTTGTGCGAACACAAACTAGGACGCAAGAACGAATGGACAAAGAAGTCGGGCTTGAATCAAGACAGTAATCAAGAGGCAGGTGCGCGTCAAAAGCAAGAGGCAGGTGAATCTAATGAGTAACCATGGTGACAGAATAAACAAGGAAGTACAACCAGGAACTAAGTCAAACATTAGCTGAACATAATACAAAAAGGATTCAAAACCTAAACATAATATGATCAGGGCAGCGGATCATAAGAAAATGTTTGATGTGAAGTCATTAGATGTGAAGTAATTAAAAAGATCAATAACACAGGACAACATTGATTATTATTATTATCATTATTATTATAATGATAATTATTATTATTATTTAATTCATTATTATTTTTCAGTAATCACAGTGAAAGGATAAATAAAATCCCATTAAACATATTTGGGATCCAAAAGGTGCCCCACTCATAAAATGATTCATTTTCATGATTTTTTATTTTATTTTCAACACTTAAGTTAGGAGATCAACTTCAGATAAATCTGTCGATTTTACGTTTGAACGAGTATTTTGTTTGTTTTATGCTCTTTTGTCATAGAAAACGTCAATGTTTTATTATGGCAACCACACAATATATGCAATATTTTCCACATAAAATATTTTTAACTGAAATATTTGAAACAATTGGAGGCTTGAATAGGTCAATAATTCATTATAACATTTTTTTTTTAGCAATGGCAAAAGAAGAAAAATAAAGATAGACAAAAGAAAAAAAAAACAGCCCGCATGTTCGCTTTGTGTCAACATTGCAAGTTTTTCTAGTTAGATTTCACCTAATTTCACGTTTTTTAATGTTTTTTTTTCCATTTTTCGCAATAGCATTTCCAGAATGTGTGGCGGGCCGGTAAACAATTACCTGCGGGCCGCAAATGGCCCCCAGGCCGCACTTTGGAGACCCCTGCTTTAGACCTACAAGTGTTTACAAGTGTCCTGTGTTCCCGAAAAGCGGTTCAGTTGGACAGAAAACCTGCCCTATTCTTTTTTTGTGGCCTTAAACAAGATTAGGTGTCGACTTATCCAGGGTGTACTCCGCCTTCCGCCCGAATGCTTTTCCATGCTCTAGTTCAGGGGTCGACAATCCAAAATGTTGAAAGAACCATATTGGACCAAAAATACAAAAACAAATCCTTCTGGAGCCGCAAAAAATTAAAAGCCATATTACATACAGGTAGTGTGTCATGAGATATAAATTAAATTATGAGGACTTAAAGGAAACTAAATGAGCTCAAATATAGCTACAAATGAGGCATAATGATGCAATATGTACATATAGCTAGACTAAATAGCATGTTAGCATTGATTAGCTTGCAGTCATGCAGTGACCAAATATGTCTGATTAGCACTCCACATAAGTCAATAACATCAACAAAACTCACCTTTGTGCATTCATGCACAACATTAAAAGTTTGGTGGACAAAATGAGACGGAAAAAGAAGAGGCATAAAACACGTCCTAGAAAGTCGGAGAAAGTTGTACATGTAAACAGACTACGGTGAGTTCAAGGACCGCCAAAATTAGTAGGACAAAATGGCGCTCACCAAATACTCGGATCAATGAAACATGTTTAATACAAACAGTGGGCTTTATAACAATTAGGGAGATTTGTGTCATGTTTGTCCTCCTACATAAACCATATCAAAACAAAAAATATGTTTTTTCCCCCTCATCTTTTTCCATTTTTCGTATGTTTTTGAAAAAGCTCCAGAGAGCCACTAGGGCGGCACTAAAGAGCCGCGGGTTGCCGACCCCCGCTCTAGTTATAAAAATATTATATTTATGTGTAATACTTCCTATATGACTGTGACTTAGACAAACTTTATTGATCCACAAGGGAAATTGTTCCACACAAAAGTGCCCAAGAACCATAATTAGTGGTTTATGGAAAAGATAAGTGATTAAAAAAAAGCAAGAAAAGTTGAGAAAAATACCAAAAATGAAGGAACTCAAAGCACGTACTTTGATGTGCTGCCACATATATATATATATATTTTTATTTTATTTTTTTATTTTTTTAAATAAATAAAAAAATGGCGGAATCCATTTAACAGCGATAAAAACGAGGGTGATTCGGCAGGAACATCAACTCAAACACCCAAAGATAAAATTACTTACCTTATTTATGTTTTTTGCTGTTTCCTATAGGATTTGGGGCAGAGGCGTTGTTGCCCCACACAGCATTGAAAAGGACAGGGAGATTTGGCAGGAACATCTATTAATCTATACTATTTGAACCTGACACCCAGAGTGTCAGGTTCAAACACTGATAACATCTATTAAACAATACCAGAAGAAAGGAATTAAACAGAAACAGGATTCAATTTTGCTCAATACGAGGAGAGACGCGGCACACTATTTATCTGTAGCGTGTGAGTACAACATGTCTTACCTAATTTATGCTTTTTGACTCCGCAGAAGGCAAAGAAAGGAGAGAGAAAGTGACAAAATGGCTCGCATCAGTTACGCTCACTTTGCTGTTTCCGGGAGAACGTTTGCCACCTGTTGCTAGGCAGACTTTGCTTCCGCGGCAATTTGAGGGCAGAGGACTCTGCCGCCGTAACACAGCAGGTAAAAAACACGGGGGAGTCGTCAGGAACAGGAAGTCGGACAGCTTTCGCTATCAGTCGAATGGTCATGTCACACATTTGCCTGGTCACTTGTTGCTAGGCAGATTAGGCCCCCACCGTGTCTTTGGGCAGAGACGGCAGGAAAAGGGCAGGAAGAGTTGGCAAGACATTTTTTTCCCCCCAGATTTGCACCAAAAGGATCAGAACAGTAGCTTTCTTAGCAAAAGTAATAACCCAAAATCAAATGTCAGAACGTGACAGCTGAGTGAGTCCAATGTTCACTCTCAGTGGGTGTGTGAAATGTTCATGTGCTGCTGCAGGTGTGACCTTTCACTTCGCTTCACTTAACGAAGACACTATCTTTTTTTTTTTTTTTTTTTTTTTTTTTTTTTTTTTAATCCCTCATCCACTCACCGGTCTGACAGAATGAATGAACGGATGTGTTGTTTACCAGTCAGTCAATCACTGAGTGGAGGTGCCGGTCACGCCAGTGTGGACGTGAACCATGTGCTCATGTAGTATTTTCCCTTAGGGAGGACACTAGCGACACCCAGTGGTATTATATTGAAACAACACACTTCTTTTTTAACAAGCCACTGCAAGGCAACTCAATAAACACAAAGTCAAATACAACAAATTAGTGAGTTTTATGTTGTTGTGTTATTGTAACACAATTAACTTAAGGCAGTATTTTTTATTTTTGCTATTATTTCCTCCAAATTTCAATACTTGGATACTTTGAATGAAATCCTGTAAACATATATTATGTATGTAGAATAGAGAAGTGATTTAAGGTTTTGGTGACTCGATCATTCTCATTTAGACTTAGACTTGGACGTAGACAAACTTTATTGATCCACAAGGGAAATTATTCCACACAGTAGCTCAGTTACAAAGGGGTATGGATGGAAAGGGTAATGCAGGTTTGTGTCACGCCTATGGATCATGTTTTGTTTTTGTCATGTTCGGTTTTGTTTTTTGGACACTTGTTTCCGGCTTTGGCACTTCCTTGTTTTCTTTGTTTCCATAGTAACTCATTAGTTTCTACCTTGTCTCCAAGTCACGCCCCGGTCCTCAGTTCTCACACCTGTTAATCATTATCATAGTCATTATTTAAGCCATTCTGTTTCTGTTCTTCGTCCTGGCAACTTTACCTATCTACATACCTCCGTATTCCTCAACACCTTCATGCCAAGCCATGCTATTTTCCTCAAGCTCTTGTCAAGTAAGTTTTTGGTTTTGTTATGTCTCAGTTGTTTAGTTTGGTTTTTGTATATAGGCATGCCATTGTGCTGTTTTTGTTTTGAGTAGTCAAGTTTGTTCGCCATTGTGCGCGCCTTTTGTTTGCCTTTTTGTAGTTTTGTTAGAAAATAAATAAAAATGTACCATCATTCACGCCTGGCTCGTATCAATCATCCTTTGCGTTGGAAAAACAAAATATACCAGCAGTATGGAGTAGACTAAAAATTTATGTATACAGTCAGTGTTTCCCCCAGAATATTTGTTAGTTAAGGTGGTGTCTCTCCAAGGTGATGTCCGCATGTGGTGGACTGAGAAGGGTCTGGGTGGTTGTAAGGAACAGTGTAATTTGGCCCGTCGCCCTCATCATGTCTCCATATCATCGCTGCCCAGGGGGGGAGCAATAGACTACAGACTGTGGTGAAGTAGGCCGGCTTCGTCGCGTGAAGAAGCCTACAATTTTGGTTGTGTTTTCTGCTCCGTATGCTGAATGGCAATATACGATATATATCTCGATATTTTTTTCTGTAAAGTAAAAACAAAACACAAAACAGTCCTAGTTACCTGAGATACTAAGTATGTGCTGCAGAGACGTACTGACAGAGGCAGAGGCAGTATGAAGCGTAGCAGCTTGTTAAGACATTAGTTTAGCATCAAATGATAATATAAATACATTTAATAAAGTGAAATACAAATAAGGCAACAAGAGAAGTATCCTACACTTCTCTTTTGTAGAGTAAATTTTAAACAGCCGATATGGGCATCTACATCGACTATATGATTTGCCTGAGAAGCTGGACAGGACAAAAAAATAATAATAAAAATAATAATATATATATATATATATACATATATATATATGTATATATATATATTTTTTTTTTTTTTCAAAAGACTTTAGTTTAGGCGGTGGCACTTTGTTGTTAAGGCGGCTGCCTTAACAACAAAGCATTGTGAGAAACCCTGTTGTTTACTCTATATATTTACTCTATATATTTACTTAGATTTTAACTATTTACTCTAAACAATACACAATTAATTGTAAATAAATTATAAACTCAATCAATTATAAAATTAATTTTATTATGTATAATATAATACTATAAAAAGTAACATATATTTGTTTTATTATTTATAGTTTGATAGCTTCAAGTACATGCTCACAAAGTTTAGTTTAAATAATTAAAACAAAATAAAAATATTTTAAACAACATACAGTACAATACAATTTTATTGTGTGTTTAGGATTTAGAAATATTACAATTATTACACTTTAATTTTGTCAATCTAAGGCATGTTAATTTGCGCTATCTTTGTCCTAACAAAAAATTAAATAAAATAAAAAATGAATTAAAATAGTATCTATTACCTATTGTATGTATTAAATATTACATTAGTTAAAAACCGAATGTTTTAACTGTTGTTATATTTTGACCAAATAAGTTAGTTTAATTCCACAGTTATGTTAAATAAAATATTATGAATAGATATTGTGCATATTAATAATAGAAATATTAATTGAAACATCTGTTTTATTTATATTTTTGTTTGATAATTAAAAAAGTTGAAGTATTAATGATTGTCACACAAACACACACGAGGTGTGGTGAAATCATTCTCTGCATGTGACCCATTACCCTTGATCTTGATTTATGCAGATGTATCGGATTGATCATGTTGACATACTTACATAGCAGTACATATGTACATTAAATCAGTATATATATATATATATATATATATATATATATATATATATATATATATATATATATCTATATATATAGATATATATATATATATATCTATATATACTGATCTACTGTATGTATATAAAACACAAGCAGTGGTCAACTGTACGTTGTTCAATTATGACAAAAGTGGTGAAACAGCGCCTCTTGCTGGCGTACGCTGGTATAAAAGGTGCCAGATGTCAAAGGTCAGTCACACTTTTCCAGCAGATATATTTCTCACATTTACCTGACTTTCCTTACATTTAGCTCATTTTCATCACATTTAGGCTCAAATTAAATGTTGACTCTGAATACCATACATCTACATCCATCCATTCATTTTCCCGTTCAGGGTTGCGGGGGGTGCTGGAGCCTATCTCAGCTGCATTCGGGCGGAAGGCAGGGTACATCCTGGACAAGTCGCCACCTCATCGCAGGGCCAACACAGATATGTTAAACCCAAATCTTGAATCTATACCTTAAATTTAATTCTAAATGTCACTAACCCCTCTGCCACCGTGAAGCCCACGTGTTGCAGCCATGAAATTCTAAGTTAATTATTTTTTGCAAAAAAATAAAACGTTTATGAGTTTGAACATCAAATATCTTTTCTTTGTAGTGCATTCAATTGAATATGGGTTGAAAAGGATTTGCAAATCATTGTAATATATTTACATCTAACACAATTTTCCAACTCATATGGAAAAGCGGTTTGTATATATATGTATATATATATATATATATATATACACATACATACACACATGGATATATCTTATTCATATATATTCACTGTTACAAGCAGCCATTAATTGTGACGTGGCCCTCAAAAAAACAAGATACACTCCACTGCATTCTACTATCCTACGCAGTTATAATAATTTTTGTTTTGTAATATGTAATTTATATGATTTATGAAAACGCAGCAGAGCTACGAGGAACGCTAAGGGATGCTTCCGAGACCAAAGTCAACTTACTCATCATTCCACTGTGACACTGCGGTCACGTTATTGTCTGTGATGCACCCTGGAGTGTCACACATGTTTCACAAATCCATAGCTTCTGTTTGATTTTAAATTAACCCACTGAAGATAAAGTAGCTTTTAATAACAAAACAACAACAAAAAACACTCAAGCACAGGTATAACTATTTTGCGTGAGAGTAGAATCTCAAGTGTGTGATAAAAAATTTGTCAAAGCAGCCAGCTGCAGTTGATGTGTACGGATGGTGAAACTGTGCAGCACCCTTGCAAACTGCTCACGGGGAACTCCTCCTTCAAAGTAAAGTTCCATGGCTCATGTAGTGTCATGCTTGGGTGGAGGAAAAAAAATCCACAACACCCAAATAAGCAGTTTGTGATGAAGATGAATGGAATCAATGCATATGAAGAAAAAATGTCACACACCTGTTGTAGAGTTGTGTGCAACAGCTGAGTAGTTGAATACTGAGTGTCACGTTAGTACTGTTGAACACCCGGCCGAGGAAGTGCGGGCAGTCCAGTTTGGGGATGTACAACACACCTGCAGGGCAGCACACAATACTCTTAACTAATACGAAAACAATTCAGTCCTATTTATGAAGCAATTGATGGTATTATTAGTGGTTTAACAAACCATAATATCATTTTTCATTATTCATCACGCTTACAACACTGCAAACAGACCCTTTTAGCCATGTTGTAATTAGGGCTGGGCGATATATCGAATATACTCCATATATCGCGGGTTTGTCTCTGTGCGATATCGAAAATGACTTTATTGTGATATTCGCGTATACGGTCTCACGCAGTTGCTTTTAGCTGCGGGCATTACACTACAGGCGTTTCTCACTCTTTCTTGTCTCTCCTTCTCACTGAGACGTAAAACAAACACACCTTCTTACATACGTCACATACGTATCCGCCCTCGCGGAGCAGAGAGGTAGCGGCATGGGTCACGTGAGCTGTGGTGCTAGCGGAGCCGTGCGAGTGGTAATACTGTCAATACGTGGACTTTGGGGTTTGTTTTTCCGGAAAGCAAAGGAAAGTTGGCACGAGCAAGACGTGAATGTAAGTACATCCTTTATTTTTAACACTATAACTAACAAAAGGCAAACAAAAGGCGTGCACAATGGCAGAGAACAAACTTCATGACTGAAAACAAAAACTAGCACAAAGGCATGACTATGGACAAAAGACCAAACTCAATAACTGTGACATAAAAAACCCAAAAACTTACGTGGCATGGGCAGAAGGGAAACTTTGGAAAGTGTGGTTAACAGGCATGGCATGGCATGAAGGGAGTAGAGATAAAGTCGCCAGGCTGAGCACTTGGCAACCACAGGTTTAAACAATACAGGTGATTGAACAGGTGTGTGACATGACAGGTGAAACTAATGAGCTGCTATGCTAACAAAACAAACCAGGAAGCTCAAAACTAGGAACTGATTGTCCAAAAAACAAAACCGAACATGACCAAAACAAAACATGATCCCATAGACGTGACAGATACGAGAGAAAGAAGGTGCGAATCTGGTAACAAATGAAAGAATAATTCATCCCATCGTCTGTCGGTGGTTTGGCTTCAAGCGGGAAGATGTCGAACAGACAACCGTAATTTCTCAAGTGTGGGGCAAAAGCGTTGTTACAAAAAGTAGCATTACTGCTAATACTGTATGTAGCATAGTTCGAAAAGTCACCCGCTAGAGCATGGTAGTCAAACTCTGGCCCGTGGGCCGAATTTGGCCTGCCGTGTAATTTTATTTGGCCCTTGAGGCAATATCAAATTAAGATTAAAGCTAGCCCGCCGGAATTATACAGCGGTGGTGACACTCCCGAAGTTCAGTGCCCCTCCCGAAAACCTCCTGGGGCAATCATTCTTCCGAATTTCTTCCGAATTCCACCCGGATAACAATATTAAGGGCGAGCCTTAAAGGCACTGCCTTTAGCGTTCTCTACAACATGTCGTCACGTCCGCTTTTCCTCCATACAAACAGTGTGCCGGCCCAGTCACATAATATATGTGGCTTTCACACACATAGGTGAATGCCATGCATACTTGGTCAACAGCCATACAGGTCACACTGAGGGTGGCCGTAAAAACAACTTTAATACTGTTACAAATATGCGCCACACTGTGAAACCACACCAAACAAGAATGACAAACACATTTCGGGAGAACATCCGCACCGTAACACAACTTAAACACAACAGAACAAATACCCAGAACCCCTTGCAGCACTAACTCTTCTGGGACGCTACAATATACACCTCTGCTACCACCAAACCCCGTCCGCCTCAAACCCCCTCCATATGCCATTTATATTTTTCAATTATTATTATTATTATTATTTGAAACTCAATTTTGTATGCCACTATAACGTTATATAAACTTTGCTTGTTCAATATTCAATGCAAAACTTGTTTGGGTCCCTATTAAAAAGTTAATTTGTTCAACCTTGGCCCGCGGCTTTGTTCACTTTTCAATTTTGGCCCACTCTGTATTTGAGTTTGACAGCCCTGCACTAGAGACTGAAGAGTGCTTGAAACTCCGCATGTCAACATCTTCGTTCGATGTCACACCAACAAAATGCCGAAGCAACCATTTCCACATCAACACCGTACGAAAAAAATGGTCAACAACAGAAGGAGATAAAGTCCGCAGGAACCTACCACATAGCGAGGACATACACTATTTGATTTCCTATTATACAGCTCATTTTTATTTGACAGTTTTTTAAATATGTGTGACATCATGCACAAAAGTGCACTTTATTTGTTTTAAACTATTTCAGTGTGGGTCTGTACAAAAAGTGCACTTTAATTAAGTGTTGTTTTGATATGTCATCTTAGTGACATCATGCACAGAAGTGCACTAATAGCTTGTTTCTCTGACAATCTTGCACTTTCTGTTTTGAAATGACATGAATGTTTGTGCCACTGCTTAATAACTGTTTAATAAATACAGTTTTGCTAAATTGTCTTAGTTGTGATTTTCCTCTCTGCATGAAAGTTTAAAATGAGCATATATTAATACAGTATGAACAAGAATGTTTTAATGTAGACACATAGAATCATCATACTGCTGTGATTATATGCATCAAGTGTTCATTCAAGGCTAAGGCAAAATATCGAGATATTTAAAAAACAAAAAAAGGCCATATCGCCCAGGAATAATAAAGTTAAAATAATGATGATAAAAAAGTTCGAACAAATTGATTCAGCAAAAGTATGGTTTTTTTTTATATTATTAATTAATTTAAGGATTTGTTTCCCTTTGTAACAAATGTTTATTTATGTACCCAATTGACACAAAATATTATTTTCATAAAAGAGACATTTGCACCCCAAACATCCCCCCTGAAATGACAGCAGGAAAACCACTTTAAACTGCATAATGTAATAATAAGAAAAACTGAATGGTGGTTGTTGCCGTGACAACCTTGTATAACCAATGTCTACAATTGTCCACATCATGACTGTAAATTACAGCACACACACACATGCATGCATTGATTTTTGACTGTTTCATGCCGTATTAGTTTGTTACCACGGCGACTTAAATGTTTTTGACATGTATTTGTAAGGAGCCACGGGACTGCAGAAACTGTTGAAATTGAAAAGACAAACACGAGTTAAAAACACACTTTTTTTCAAATCGAACTTTTTACAGAACATTTTAAACTAACTTAGGTTCTTGATTTGTATGCTGTTAATTTGTATTTTATTTATTGCCATTAATACTACCATTAGTCTCACTATTTTCGATTTGTATTCGTTAATTTCTTAATTATATATGAAAACTTAACATATATTTTCAAATATCGTTTATATTATTTTTTGATGACGTACATTTTTTGTTTTTCTGGCCTCAAAGGTGTTTCTTCAATCCTCAGTGCCACGCAATATTTTGTTATTGTCAATAATGCTGTGTGTGTCATGTCTTTGTGATCGTGTTTTGTTGAGTTGTGTTATTTTACTTCAAGACTCCATTAGTTCCGTTTTTTTCACTCCATTGTTTTGTTTTCATGCCAACCCATTAGTTTTCACTTGTCCTCATGTCACGCACCTGATTCATTTGGACTCATGCACCTGTTAATCACCACAGCACTATTTAAGCCTGTAGTAGCCAGGCATTCAGCCTGGCAACATCACCCTCTACACACCCTTGTTATTCATGCTGATGATCAATGCTGCGCTTTTCATGCTCTTTTCTCGTTCAAAGAAAGTTTTCTTTATTCTTGCCATGGTTTGCAAGTTTTTGTTTTCTTAGCTAAGTTTTGAACATCGCTGTGAGCGCCTTTCGTTTGTTCCTTTTTTCGAGTTAAGATTAAAATCATGTTTTTACCTTCACGCCATGTCCGATCCAGCCGCTTTGCACCTCGGAGGAAAAAAAACGCACCAAAGTGTGTGTGTGCGTGTTTTATTTTTCTTCCCGTTGTTTTTATTTATTTATTTATTTTTGGTGATAATCAATGATGCTTAAGTGGTATGGCAAATAATCACTTGATAAAAGTACAGTGTTTTATCTTCCTGTATTCAAACGCAGTGTTACTGTTCAAACTGTGTGTAGTGTTACAGTGGGCCAAATATATGAAATGCACCTGTTAAATAAAACCTCTTCCTTGTTTTTAAATGAATACTTAGGTGTACTATGCTACTGTATGTTAATGTTGGTAATTTTGGTGGTACAAACCCCGTTTTCATATGAGTTGGGAAATTGTGTTAGATGTAAATATAAACGGAATACAATGATTTGCAAATAATTTTCAACCCATATTCAGTTGAATATGCTACAAAGACAACATATTTGATGTTCAAACTGATAAACATTTTTTTGTGTGCAAATAATCATTAACTTTAGAATTTGATGCCAGCAACACGTGACAAAAAAGTTGTGAAAGGTCGCAATAAATACTGATAAAGTTGAGGAATGCTCATCAAACACTTATTTGGAACATCCCACAGGTGTGCCAGCTAATTGGGAACAGGTGGGTGCCATGATTGGGTATAAAAACAGCTTCCCAAAAAATGCTCAGTCTTTCACAAGAAAGGATGGGGCGAGGTACACCCCTTTGTCCACAACTGCGTAAGCAAATAGTCAAACAGTTTAAGAAAAACGTTTCTCAAAGTGCAATTGCAAAAAATTGAGGGATTTCAACATCCACGGACCATAATATCATCAAAAGGTTCAGAGAATCTGGAGAAATCACTCCACGTAAGCGGCATGGCCGGAAACCAACATTGAATGACCGTGACCTTCGATCCCTCAGACGGCACTGTTTCAAAAACCGACATCAATCTCTAAAGGATATCACCACATGGGCTCAGGAACACTTCAGAAAACCACTGTCACTAAATACAGTTAGTCGCTACATCTGTAAGTGCAAGTAAAAGCTCTACTATGCAAAGCGAAAGCCATTTATCAACAACATCCAGAAACGCCGCCAGCTCCTTTGGGCCCGAAATCATCTAAGATGGACTAATGCAAAGTGGAAAAGTGTTTTGTGGTCTGACGAGTCCACATTTCAATTTTTGGGGGGAAATATTTGACATTGTTTCATCCGGACCAAAGGGGAAGCGAACCGTCCAGACTGTTATCGACGCAAAGTTCAAAAGCCAGCATCTGTGATGTATGGGGGTGCATTAGTGCCCAAGGCATGGGTAATTTACACATCTGTGAAGGCACCATTAATGCTGAAAGGTACATACAGGTTTTGGAACAATATATGCTGCCATCTAAGCGCCGTCTTTTTCATGGATGCCCCTGCTCATTTTAGCAAGACAATGCCAAGCCACATTCAGCACGTGTTACAACAGCGTGGCTTCGTAAAAAAAAAGAGTGCAGTCCAGACCTGTCTCCCATCGAAAATGAGTGGCGCATTAAAAAGCGTAAAATACGACAGCGGAGACCCCGGACTGTTGAAAGACTGAAGCTCTACATAAAACAAGAATGGGAAAGAATTCCACCTTCAAAGCTTCAACAATTCGTTTCCTCAGTTCCCAAACGTTTATTGAGTGTTGTTAAAAGAAAAGGTGATGTAACACAGTGTTGAACATGCCCTTTCCCAACTACTTTGGCACGTGTTACAGCCATGAAATTCTAAGTTAATTATTATTTGCAAAAAAAAGTTTATGAGTTTGAACATCAAATATTTTGTCTTTGTAGTGCATTCAACTGAATATGGGTTGAAAAGGATTTGCAAATCATTTTATTCCGTTTATATTTACATCTAACACAATTTCCCAACTCATATGGAAACAGGGTTTGTACTTGGAGAGTGTTTTCTGAGGTGGTGCTCGGTGAAAAAAGTTGGAGAAGCACCCCGATGTAAAGCATTTTGTGTTGTATGATAAGTACAACAAAAAAATTAAGTTTGATTGATCGATGTATTGATATTTACCATGATGTTAGACAGAAATGTATCCAGAATCTTGACTGATATCAACGTGAAAAAATAAATAAAAATGCATGCAAAGATTTGCGTTTTTTTCCTGTGCCTGAGGATGAACTCCGAAGACAGGCTCGGACCACCTCTGGCCAATACCATATTTGTTGTTACATGACATCGTTATTGCATTAGTACTTTAATTGTGCCTGTCCTGGGCATGACGTTAAAGTGCATCCGGCAGTGGAGGCTCCTCTATGGGGTCTTGGGGCACTAGGAGGTTAACCCCTTTACTACTGTTACCCCAGGTGGCCCTTGGCAAAGGCCTAGTACCTGACTTCCCTCTAGCCAGGGATACGGTGAAAACCTAAACGGTGGAGCAGGCGGAGGACGGCAGTTTTTTTAAGAACTACCACAACGGCTGCGATGGCGGAAGAAGGCTGCAGCAAAAAAGGGTCCCCAGTTGTCTTGGACTCCATGCCACTGGACCCTGACCGGATTCTGTCAAGGATCGTGTGGCGACTGTCTGTGCACCAGTCTCCCCACGTTAAACTAAATCACGCACAGGCATCCTCCATAAAGGGATACACCCTGTCAGGCTTGGACAAAGGATTGAACTCAGATGCAGAGTAGGGCTACCTCGTAGGGATTTCATTTTGACGGCTCTTTCACATCCAGAGTCAGAGTAATACAATATCTACAAATAACAAAAACTGTCGGCGAAAAAGGTTCCAAAAAAGGGAATAACCGAGAATCACTCCTAAAAGGAGGAAAATACAAAAACAAAGACAAACTATAATTTGCGCCGTATCTGCCATGAAACTTAACATAAAACGCTCCAACAGGAGGAAGAAAACAATGACTATGAAAATTTCTACACTTAATCTTAATCTAATAATGGCAAACAAAAAAATCACTCCAAACATTTGAGGAAAAAAACATTAGTAGGGAAAAAAAAATAACTCACCACTTCGGTTGAAAAAATAAATAAGTAACACAGTTCACTCTACTGAGGAGGAGAAAAGGTCAAACTCAAAATAGTAGCGTGGGAATTCAGGATTTAGGAAAATAAGCGTGGGACGAGGCAAGGCATGGACATAGACATGGAAACGAGACAGGTACGAAAACTCGAGATAATCTGGCACAGAACAAGGGGAGGCGTGGGCTTATATGACACATTAATGTAATGGGAAACAGCTGGAAACAATCAGGGATCAGGGATGACGTCAGACTGATGACACACAAGGGCAAGTGATCTGAAACAAGAGGAGCTGCTTTTCAAATAAAACATGCAATTCACAAGACAAAAAACCAAGACAAGACATCATTCACCGCGGTGTGACACACCCCTACCAGGAGGATCGTCATACTCGTTCGAGTGACCGCCGATGATAATTTAATTATGGGGGGGGAAATAGTTTTATTGATATCTATCCATCCGTTTTCTACTGCTTATTCCCTTTTGGGGTCGCGGGGGGCGCTGGCGCCTATTTCAGCTACAATCGGGCGGAAGGCGGGGTACACCCTGGACAAGTCGCCACCCCATCGCAGGGCCAACACAGATAGACAGACAACACTCACACTCACATTCACACACTAGGGCCAATTTAGTGTTGCCAATCAACCTATCCCCAGGTGCATGTTTTGGAAGTGTTATTGATAGTTTCAACAAATTAATACAAATCAATTAAAAAGGAACTAAGGAACTTGGAAAAAAAACGAAACAATTAAATGGAGCACAGAGCCCAAATTTATTCCCATCCAGACTCTAATGCTGGGGTGTCAAACTCATTATAAATCAATCAATGTTTAATCAATCAATATTTATTTAATATAGCCCTAAATCACAAGTGTCTGAAAGGGCTGCACAACGGCATCCTCCGTTCAGATCCCACATAAGGTCAAGGAAAAACTCTCAACCCAGTAGAATGTCAATGAGAATGACTATGAGAAACCTTGGAGAGGACCGCAAATGTGGGTGACCCCCCCCTTTAGGGTAGACCAGATGCAATGGACGTAGAGTGGGTCTACCATAATATTGTGAAAGTCCAGACCATAGTGGATCCGACATAATAGTGAGAGTCCAGCCCATAGTGGGGCCAGCAGATCAGGGGCCACAGGGAGAAAAATCTACTCCCAAGTGGGCCGGACTGGTAAAATCCTGGCACAATAACTTAAAAATAAAGACAACT
This sequence comes from Nerophis ophidion, assembly GCF_033978795.1. Classification (NCBI taxonomy): domain Eukaryota; kingdom Metazoa; phylum Chordata; class Actinopteri; order Syngnathiformes; family Syngnathidae; genus Nerophis; species Nerophis ophidion. The sequence continues at coordinate 35,292,132 of NC_084611.1, forward strand.
CCAGATTGTTTTCTTTTGTTTAAAAAATAGAACAAGCAGATTTTTTTCACTTACACGTTGCGGTTAATAATATTCTACATTTATTTGTCGTTATTTATATTTTCTGGATAAATGATGTGATAATGCTCATCTGTCAACTCATTGGTGTTCATTTTCAATCTATCAAGATTAAAAAAAAAATGTCAAAATCAAATTACAGGATGTTATTTGTGTAGTTTGATAATTGCACTAACATCATTGTTTTTTTTTTTTTTTACATATGTAGCGTCATATACAAAGATACAAAGAATTTCTATTGCGACATCTAGCGGGCACATTTACAACAGCGGTTTCTTTCACTCAAAAAATTCGGCTCATTTTTATAACTCGCAAACTCATCCCGTGGGCCAGATAAAACCTGTTCGCGTTTGACACCACTGCCCTCAAGCATCTGTGCCGCCAATTAATCTGACATATTCATGCAAGTGGCGGCACATATCTAGCACAACATGTCTTTCTAGCTTCATCATGAAAAACCGTTTCCACATAAAATGAAAGGCAATTATTGATAGAACACGTTGAAGTGGACGGAGGTGGCGGTCAGCAAGTAAAGTGTGACTGACCTGCGACACAAGCCGTCGTGAAACAGGAAACGCTGCCTGCAATCAGAGCTCGCACGCCACAAGTGGAGATGTCATTTTGCCTCGCTGGAGCCATTGACGCTGCAAGCAAATAAAACAAACAATAATCATAATAACAGTTCACACCACATGTCCTTTAGGAAAATAGAATCTTGAAAGACAAAAATCATCACACCTGGTCGGCTATTTTTCTTTCCCGTCATGAAGTCAACTAATGATTTTTTTCTCTAATATGTTTTCCTCACGGATGTGTTTTACAGGGCAGACGTCGTACTTATCGCATTTGCTCCGTTTAAAATCACTTTTGGTGAGCGGTTAACACTTTTTTTTTCTTTCGCAAAGTTCGTGAGTCGAGAGTCGCTGCTGTTTTTGAACGTGCGGTTGCTTATTTGGGCTTGCTTTTCTGTGCCCACAAGCAAAACACAAGTGCGCTGGTAGATAGTTTGTCCTCTTTTTAAAGTTAAAAAAAGTACCACTGATAGTCACACACACACACTAGGTGTGGTGAAATTACCCTCTGCATTTGACCCTTGTTCCACCTCCTGGGAGGTGAGGGCAGCAGTGAGCAGCAGCGGTGGATGCGCTCAGGAATCATTTTGGTGATTTAATCCCCCCATTTCCAACCCTTGATGCTGAGTGCCAAGCAGGGAGGTAATGGGTCCCATTTTTATAGTGTTTGGTATGACTCGGCCGGGGTTTGAACTCACGACCTACCGATCTCAGGGCAGACATTCTAACCACAAGTGGCCTTGTGGTTAGAGCTCATTGTGGGGCGGTATAGCTCGATTGGTAGAGTGGCTGTGCCAGCAACTTGAGGGTTCCAGGTTCGATCCCCTCTTCCATACATACATACACACACACACATATATATATATATATATATATATATATATATATATATATATATATATATATATATATATATATATATATATATATATAAATAACGAGTTAACTTGTGATTAATCACAAAAAAATTATCACATTAACTATGTATATACGCAGATAAATCACATAGTTTGTTTGGACTACACATGCTTCTTTACCTAAACCGCGGGAGGTTTACCTGAAAATGTCAAGAATTTATGGAAAAGACTGTCAAACTTAAGGTCCTTGAACTACTCTTGCACGACTTGAGGTATGATGTGAAATGATCTTGAACGTAGGAGGTGTCCAGCGTTCAAAAGAAAGAGCTCTTTGACCGACACGTGAAACAAGGCAACCGTGGATGTGTCAAGAAAAAGCAAAACACACACTTGCAGTTTGTTTACCCTTTCATGCTTGCTGAATTGAGGTCCTACATAGTTGGTGTCTACGTGTATATTTCTTTGATGTAATGAGTTATTGGCTCTATGTTCACTCACACAAAGCAGCGATCGACGATCCCAGAGAGGCGATGTTGGAGAAGCCGCACAGAGCGTATGTGGCGATGGTTTCAGAGTGAACCTAGGACAGGAAATTGCAAATTATTATACGGTGGTACCTCGACAAAGACTGTTTTGAGATAAGAGCTGTCTCTCGGCAAACTGTTATAATTTAAGTTGCAAGCAAAACGGTGGAGGGGGGCGTGGCCTGTGGGCCTGCCGCGGAACGGGGCGTGCCAGGACCCGCCTCGAAGACAGTGACAGGTACGTAGATGGCCCAGGTGGGCCTTGTTATCTAATCACCTGTCGCCTTTATTAGCAGCAGCCAGGTTGAGACAAGTGGAGATGGAGGTGCTGCTAAGCGTACGCGGGAGAGAAAGACAGTTTGCTGGAAAGCAAACTGGTACACCCTGAATTCTGGGCTCTCCTGGCAGTGTGTGGTGGTCTGAAAAACCCACTAGAGGGTAACCTCTACACAAACATTTGAGTTAAGAGCCTTTTGCAATAAAGTCTGCTGAAAACGACGGAAAGCGCCAGTCTAAACAGCAACTGACGCTGTGGTCAAAGTTGGAAAACACATTTTAAGCTACTCTATTTTCTACTCCCCTCTGGCGGCTGAAGTGGATTGTGCGCCCCTAGTTTGTCACGTTTCATGTGTCAGGTAAACCACGACGAATGGGTCCATATACAATCCCTTTCCTACTGTATGGTAAATTGAATCCTGTAGTGCATACTTCATGGATGACAGTTGCATTATGGCACATTTCTTGCTTAACGTACGGAAATATACTGCTTCACGTTGTTCACATACTCCGGGCCCCCGGCCTTCCGCTTATTAATGAGCACGGACAACTTCTGGTAGGCCACAAACTCGTTCAGGAAGGTCTTAGTGCCGATCAGCTCAGCCACGATGAAGCTGTCCTCCCAGGAAACGCCCATGAGGAAGGACAGAGGCATGAAGACGTAAGAGCAGAGGAGCTGAAAGAAAAATGGATATTCAAAATAAATAAAATGCTTGTTGAAATGTGAGGGCTTGTACAAACCCCAAAACCAGTGAAGTTGACACGTTGTGTAAATGGTAAATAAAAACGGAATACAATCATTTGCAAATCCTTTTCAACCTATATTCAATTGAAAAGACTGCAAAGACAAGATACTAAATGTTAGAACTGGAAATCCTTGTTATTTTTGGGGAAAAATTAGCTAATTTGGTATTTGATGCCTTCAATAGGTTTCACAAAAGCTGGCACAAGTGGCAAAAAAGACTGAGAACGTTGAGGAATGCTCATCAAACACTTATTTGGAACATCCCACAAGTGAAGAGGCTAATTCGGAAAAGGTGGGTGCCAGGATTGGGTATAAGAGCAGCTTCCATGAAATGCTCAGTCATTCACAAACAAGGACGGTGAGAGGGTCACCAATTTGTGAACAAATGCGTAAGCAAATTGTCCAACAGTTGAAGAACAACATTTCTCAACGAGCTATTGGAAGGAATTCAGGGATTTCCCCAAGTACGGTCCGTAATATCATCAAAAGGTTCAGAGAATCTGGAGAAATCATTGCAAGTAAGCGATGATATTATGGACCTTTGATCACTCAGGCGGTACTGCATCAAGAAGCGACATCAGTGTGTAAAGGATATCACCTCATGGGCTCAGGAACACTTCAGAAAACCACTGTCAGCAACTACAGTTTGTCGCAACAACTGTAAGTGCAAATTAAAACTCTATTATGCAAAGCGGAAGCCATTTATCAACAACACCCAGAAACGCCGCAGGCTTTGCTGGGTCCTGAGCTGATCTAAGATGGACTGATGTGTTCTGTGGTCTGACGAGTTCACATTTCAAATTGTTTTTGGCAACTTTGGACGCCGTGTCCTCCATAACAAAGAGGAAAAGAACCATCTGGATCAGGGGTCTCAAACTCAATTTACCTGGGGGCCACTGGATGCAGAAACTGTGTGAGGCTGGGCGGCGAGAAAAGATTTCTTAGAAAAATCTAACATGCAGTTTTTAATGAATTCACCTTCTTTGTATGGCTTTCCCGCCCTAGCAACATACTTGTCAACTCTCACGATCTTTCCGGGAAACACCCGAATATCAGTGCCCCTCCCGACAATCTCCCAGGGCAGTCATTCTCACGGATTTCACCCGGACAACAATATTAAGGGTGTGCCGTGATGGCCCTGTCTTTAACGTCCTTTACAACCTGCCGTCTCGTCCGCTTTTCCACCATACAAACAGTGTGCCGGCACAGTCACATATTTTATGAGGCTTCTGCAGACACACAGAAGTGACTGCAAGACATACTTGATCAACAGCCATACAGGTCACACTGAGGATGACCGTATAAACAACTTTAACACTGTTACAAATATGCGCCACACTGTGAACCCACACAAAATAAGACTGAAAAACACATTTTGGGAGAACATCTGCAATGTAACAGAACATAAACACAACATAACAAATACCCAGAATCCAATGCAGCCCTAACTCTGCTGGGCTACAATAGTGGGCGGGGTTGGGGGGAGGGGTGTATATTGTAGCCCGGAAGAGTTAGGGCTGCATTGGATTCTGGGTATTTGTTCTGTTGTGTTTATGTTGTGTTACGGTGTGGATGTTCTCCTAAAATGTGTTTGTCATTCTTGTTTTGTGTGGTTTCACAGTGTGGCGCATATTTGTAACAGTGTTAAAGTTGTTTAATACGGCCACCCTGTTGATCAACTATGTCTTGCAGTCACTTACTGCGTCTGCAGAAGCCAAATACAACATGTGGCTGAGCTGTCACGCTGTTGGTACAGGTTGTAGAGGACGCTAAAGGTAGTGCCTCCACGGTGCCCCCTTAATATTGATGTTTGGGTGAAATTCGGGGGAATGATTACCCCTGGAGGGGCACTGAAAATTGGCAGTCTCCCGGAAAAATCGAGGGTATGCAAGTATGGCGCTATTAAGCGTCATTCATATAAAACTTGCACCAACATTAAAATTTCACATCAAGGTGCGGGCCGCAAAATAATGTCTCGCGGGCTGCAATCGGCCCGTGGGCCGCGTGTTTGAGACTTTTGATCTGGATTGTTCTAGGCGAAAAGTTGAAAAACCAGCATTTGTGATGGTATGGGGGTGTATTAGTGCCCAAGGCATGGGTAACTTACACATCTGTGAAGGCACCATAAATGCTGAAAGGTACATTCAGGTTTTGGAGAAACATATGTTGCCCTTTTAAGCAAAAATGGGGAAGAATTCCACCTGAAAAACTTCAAAAATTGGTCTCCTCAGTTCCCAAACGTTCACTGAGTGTTTATTGTTAAAAGGAAAGGCCATGTAACACAGTGGTAAAAATGCCCCTGTGCCAACTTTGTGTTGCTGCCATTAAATTCTAAGTTAATGATTATTTGCAAAAAAAAATGTTTTTCTTAGTTAAAACATGAAATATCTATTCAATTGAATATAAGTTGAAAAGGTTTTGCAAATCATTGTATTCTGTTTTCATTTACCATTTACACAGCATGCCAACATTATTGGTTTTGGGTTATGTGTATGTAATCTCGCAATCTGCTCTGCATTGAGTATAAAAAAGCCTTTACCGAGAAGCTGAGCTGCGGGTAGTCAAACATGGCTCCCAGCCAGGAGAGGGCGGCGTCAGCAAAGGCCAGCAGTGCGAGGAAGACCAGGAGGTGGACCACCACGTTGACCACCAGGCCCACAGCGAAGGTGGCTCCACGGGAGGCAGCCTCCAGGAGGTTAGTGCTCCCCCTGGAGGACGCAACAGGCGTTACAGGTGTGTCACTTTCACCCAGGGAGATTTTCTTACTCTTCGATGTTGATGTCGCGACTCGAGTTCAGGCTGGGGGTCTCGGTTTCAGGCCAGAACACTTTGGAGATGGCCAGCGAGGCCGGGGCTGACATCAATGACGCGGTCAACAGGTGTGTCGCTTCCACCTTAACAAAGAACGAATGAACGAGTGATAATCACCACCTTACCTGTACATATTAGTATCTTTAAAAATATGCTTACTACCAATAAACTATATTGAAAGACATTTGTAATGATTTTTGGTTAAAAAATGTAGCTTTCAACAACTTTAAAGTAATTAAACATTTAGAAAACTAATTCTCGTAAGGGTTCAACGGCGACATCTGGCGTCCCAGGTGTGCCCCCCTCTGCCTGTACCCCTCGATGTCATTTAGCAGCCCAGTTTGGGTCCTTTCTCTTGAACCATATCCACCTGCTACTTCGCTCAGCAGCATCAGACAGCGATTTGACAGCCCGCCGGAAGGCCTGACCTCTCAGTCCCATTCCTTTCAGGAGCTTGGTTGTGGATGTAGCAATAAAACCTCAGCACCCGACTTCAACTGGTAGTACTCGGGCACGCCAGCCGCGCTGCTCTGCCTCGGCTGCTATGTCCGCATGCCTCAGATGCTTGCGCTCATATGCCTCACCAACTGCTGCCTCCCATGGTACAGTTAGTTCAACAATGAACACAATCTTCTGGGAGGTTGACCACAAGACCAGGTCCGGCCTGAAGCTAGTTGTAATGATTTCAGGCGGGAAGATGAGTTTCTGGTCCAAGTCAACCTGCATTTTCCAGTCCCGGGCAGAGTCCAGAAGGGTTGCCTCCACTCTTGCAGATGGTTTTGGTGGTAGTTGTCCTGCTCTTACAAACTGAGTGGTGATTGAGTGACTAGGGATTGGGGGAGAGAGGGCTTTGTTTTTATTTCTCCTTTCCTCCAGGGTGATCGCCAGTTGTCTTAAGACCTGGTTGTGCCTCCAGGTGTAGCGACCTTGAGACAAACTGAATTTACAGCCAGTGAGGATGTGACTGAGTGTTGCAGGGGTTTGACAGAGTGCACAAGAAGGATCTTCTCCAAACCATTGGTTCAAGTTTTTGGGTGTGGGAAGAACATCATAGGTGGCTCTGATGATGAAGCTGATTTGGCTCCCTTCCATTTCCCAAAGATCCTTCCATGTGAGCTTACGATGCTCCAGGTTTTCCCAGCTAGTCCACTGTCCCTGTTTGGATTGTGCCACTGCTGTTGCACATCTGTCTGCCTCCTCTTGTTGTCGAACCTGATCAACCACTAGCTTCCTCCTCTGGGCTGATGTTGCCTTGTGCCATGTGGGTCGACTAGCCCCAAGTCCAAACCCACCTCTTCCGTGCTGCACTTGTCCTACAATGTCTCCATGCCTGAGAGCAGATTTGGCTTGTTTCACAGCCTCAGATGGGATCCATTTCCTCCCGGTTACCAGTCTGGGAGCAACCGCTCGGATCACCTCATCTTGAGACTCAGTCAGTGTCATGCTCAGCCTCACCTTGGTGCATTTAAACTCCTCCATGAGGCTAGAGATGGGCAGTTCCAGGGCACCATGACCATATAGGCCGATGTTACTGAGGCACCGTGGAAGGCCAAGCCACTTCTTGATGTATGCACTGACTGTTCTCTCCAGCTTCTCGACTTTGGACATGGGGATCTCGTAGACTGTTAGTGGCCACATCAAACGGGGGAGCAATCCAAGCTGTAGACACCACAGTTTCAACTTGCCAGGAAGTAAGGTCTTGTCAATGCGGACAAGGCCTTTGATGGTTTCTTCCCTCAGCTGATTGCTCTGGTCCGAGTCTTTGAGACTTGCGTTGTACAATCGCCCTAGACTCTTGACTGGCAGCTCTGACACCAACGGAATGGAAGTACCCTCGATGTAGTACCTCTGGTCTGTGAGTTTCCCCTTGACAATAGATATGCTCCTGGACTTGCTGGGTTTAAACTTCATCCGTGCCCATGTAATGTTGGCATGAAGCTTTGCCAGCAGATGTTTAGTGCATGCAACGGTTGAGGTCAAGGTGGTCATGTCGTCCATGTAGGCACGGATGGGAGGTAGACGCTCCATTAACAACATACATGTTAATGTTGAATTATAATTTCACTCAATGAATGAAAAAAGGTAGATTATATTGGTAATATATTAAAAATAGTAATCATACAAATATTAAATAGCTATATACACATGCATTAATAAATACAATGTAAGAATAAAATGTAATCAAAAAAAAAAAATCAATAACAAAGCACACTACTGTGTTCTACGATATATAAAGGTATTTATATATATATATAAAGAAAAAAAATTATATAAAAAGCAAAATATACATATAAAGGTATTTTAAAAGTATTTCAAAGTCAGAATAATAATGACGCCAATTAAGTAGCCTTAAAAGGGACCCATGACATGTAACAATAACAATATAAATGTTGTAATGTGGGATGACTTTTTGGCACATTAATATATCTTGAACTACACTTTATACTGTATACATTAAATAATAGATATAATATAAAAAAAATACTTCTAAAAAAATATACCAAACAGTTGATAAAGTTACAAATGTGCACTACAGTGTGTTGCAACATTTTAGGGTGAGGATTAATACTCAAAAGTGGCCAAAATAAGTAGCCTTGAAATATATAATAAATATAAATATATGTATTTGTAATTTAATGTAATTAAAGCAGATTCCATTGGCAAATTATTATTACATGTTTAAATATTAATTATACAAATAGTATCATGTTATAGTATGTATACATTAATCATTTAAAATATGTTTTGTCATATTATGTTACATTACATTATTTTATATTGTAATATAACATTTTAAGTATACATACACACAAAATATTATGAAAAAAAAAGCCAAACTGTTGATAAAATTACTAAAGTACACTATAGTGTATTAAAAATATTTTAGGGTAAGACATTTCTAATTTGTAATATAAGTCATTGAGGCCACATAATCAGCCTGGAAAGGACATATGGACAGTTACAATAATATATTTTTTAACTAAATATAATGAAAGAAAGGGGGAAAAGTTCATTACATTGGCACACAATAAGTATTTATTATTATCAATTACAAATATTCCAAATTGTAAAAATAAGTTTACATATTAATATAAATTATTAATGTCAATTTCTAAAATTTCATCAATATATAGGTTATGTAGTGTCACACCAATATTATATATTTGACTATTAAAACATAGTTACAGAAAGTTTAAAGTAAATATTGTAAACTTATTTTTTAAAGGAATAAAATAAATAAAATCGTTTATTATTTATTAATATACATTATTATGTAAATATCTAAAATTGTATCAATACAACCTATATATTGTCACACCAATATTATACATTTGACTGTTAAAAATAGTTGCAGAAAGTTAAAAGTAAATATTGTAAACTTGTTTTTTAAAAGAATAAAAATAATAAAATCCTTTTTCATTTATTAATAGAAATTATTTGAATGTAAATATCTAAAATTGTATCAATATAACTTATATATTGTCACACCAATATTATACATTTGACTGTTAAGAATAGTTGCAGAAAGTTAAAAGTAAATATTGTAAACATATTTTTTAAAGGAATACAAATAGTAAAATCATTTATTATTTATAAATATGTAAATATCAAAAATTGTATCAATATAACCCTTATATTGTAACACAAATATTATACATTTGACTTTTAAAAAATAGTTACAAAAAGTTTAAAGTAAATATTTTAAACTGATTTTTTAAAGGAATAAAATAAATACAATTGTTTATTATTCATCAATATAAATTATTTTAATGGAAATATCTAAAATTGTATCAATATAACCTATATATTGTCACACCAACATTATACATTTGACTGTTAAAAATAGTTGCAGAAAGTTAAAAGTAAATATTGTAAACTTATTTTTTAAAGGAATAAAAATAGTAAAATCGTTTATCATTTATCAATATACATTATTTGAATGTAAATATCAAAAATTTTATCAATACAACCTATATATTGTCACACCAATATTATACATTTGACTGTTAAAAAATAGTTACAAAAAGTTTTAAGTAAATATTTTAAACTTATTTTTTGAAGGAATAAAATAAACACAATTGTTTATTATTCATCAATATAAATTATTTTAATGGAAATATCTAAAATTGTATCAATATAACCTATATTTTGTCACACTAATATTATACATTTGACTGTTAAAAATAGTTGCAGAAAGTTAAAAGTAAATATTGTAAACTTATTTTTTAAAGGAATAAAAATAATAAAATCCTTTTTCATTTATTAATATAAATTATTTGAATGTAAACACATAAAATTGTATCAATATAACCTATATATTGTCACACATACATTTGACTATTAAAAAATAGATACAGAAGGTTAAAAGTAAATATTATAAACCTATTTTTAAAAGAATAAAAATAATAAAATCCTTTTTTATTTATTAATATAAATTATTTTAATGTAAATATCTAAAATTATATCAATACAACCTATATATTATCACACCGGTATTATACATTTGGCTACTAAAATTAGTTACAGAAACTTAAAAGTAAATATTGTAAACTTATTTTTTAAAAGAATAAAAAATATTAAGTCCTTTATTTTTTTTTAATATAAATTATTTGAATGTAAATATCTGAAATTGTTTCAATGTAACCTATATATTGTCACACCAATATTATACATTTGACTATAAAAAAATAGTTACAGAAAGTCAAAAGTAAATATTGTAAACCTATTTTTTAAAGGAATAAAAATAATAAAATCCTTTATTATTTATTAATATAAATTATTTGAATGTAAATATCTAAAATTGTATCAATATAACCTATATATTGTCACACCAATATTATACATTTGACTGTTAAAAGTAGTTGCAGAAAGTTAAAAGTAAATATTGTAAACCTATTTCTTCTAAAGGAATAAAATCATTTAACAAGATATGTTGTTAAAGTCACAAAACAGCACTACAATGTACAGTAATATATTTTCTCAAATATATTAATAAATGCCTAATAAAGTGACAAAATCTACTAATAATCATTGATTAAGCAATGTAAAAGTTAAAGTACCAATAATTGTCACACACACACAAGGTGTGGCGAAATTATTCTCTGCATATGACCCGTCCCCCTTGATCACGCCCTGGGAGGTGAGGGGAGCAGTGAGCAGCAGCGGTGGCTGCACCCAGGCATCATTTTTGGTGATTTAACCCCCAATTCCAACCCTTGATGCTGAGTGCCAAGCAGGGAAGTAATGGGTCCCATTTTTATCGTATTTGGTATGACTCGGCTGGGGTTTAAACTCACGACCTACCGATCTAGGGGCGGACACACTAACCACTAGGTAGAAGTAGCAATAAAAAATATGATAGACACATAGTCTTCCTCACCCCAAAGGAGATGTAGACCGCCAAAATGGTGCCGGCTATGCTGGCAAAGCCTGTCGTCAGTATGGCGTGGATCTCGGAGAGCGTGAGCTCAGCGACGTACGGCCGGATTAAAAGAGGAGTTTCAGTCTGGCGGGAAAAAAAGAAACGTTGATTGGACCATTCACACTTGTGTCATGTTACGGATTATTTATGCTTTCTATTGGCGATTATTGTTGTCATGGCGCCACACCTGGCCCAAGAAAATGTTTCCAGCTGCAGCCATTGATTCCGCTGGCGATGTTCCCATGGTAACCTGCATTAAGAATCCAATCTGAGGACGAAAAGAAACAACAGGAAGCCGAATAGGAACTGGCTTGGACATTCTTTGTGTGTGCGCCACTTCCTTCTTCCTCACGTGATTTGCAATTGCATCCTCTTCCTCACCTTGCAAACCAACCACTGCATGAAGCCCAGGTGGTAGAGCATGGAGATGACAGAGCTCAGGAAAATAAGCACAGGCATTACCTGGCGTGGGGGGTGAGGGGCGTAAAAAAATAAACTTGACTTTGTTGACCACATGTACAGTGAAGTTGATCATGCACGTACTTTGAAAATAAAGAAGTGGTCCTGGTAACTTTCTCCAAAGATGAAGCGAGCTCCAACGTCTGAGTAGGACATGAAAATCTGCATGGAGGACATTTGAATTACTTGTTTGGTTAGTCTACACCGGTGCAACCCTTGGACGCATTCTCGCTCTTGGTTGCTTTGTTGGATCCGCTCCTGTGTCTACGCCAGCAGACGATGGCGCAGAATACCGCAGAGGCCACCGCAGTGTATATGTTTTTGGCTGATATATATATACACACACACACATATATATATATACATACATATACATAATTAATTAGTTTTAGGCAAATTGAATATATATATATATATATATATATATATATATATATATATATATATGTATGTATGTACGTATATATATATATATATATATATACATACATACATATATATATATATATATATATATATATATATATATATGTATATATATATATATATATATATATATATATATATATTTTTTTTTTTAGGCAAGGCAAGTTAATTTAAAGGCAATTCAAAGTGCTGTACAGAAAATCACATCAAAGTAATCATAAAAGTAATCAGAATCCAAATTAAACACATTATATAAAATCATCATAAAAACTATTATAATTAAAAAAGAGTTTGAATAAAATATTTTCAATTGTCAAATGCACAATTTAACAAAAGTGTTTTCAGCTTGGATTTGAACATTGCCATCATTGAAGCCTGTCTCACATATTCAGGAAGACTTCCAGCTTTTAGGAGCATAAAAACGAAACACAGTCCCACCATGTTTGGTCCTGACTCTGGGCAACAGCAGGAGACCACTCCCTGAGCTTCTCAGAGCCCGAGATGGTTCGCATGTCTCTAACATGTTAGAGATGTGTTCTGGCACAAGACCATGGAAAGACTTGTACACAAGCAGAGGTGTTTTAAAGTCCATTCTCTGGGCAAAAGGAAGCCAGTACAGTGACTTAAGCACTAGACTAATATGGTAGTATTTCCTGGTTCTAGTCAGCACTCGAGCAGCAGTTTAGGTAGAAAACATGCATCAAATTAGATTCAAGTTTGATTAACATAAATATAAAAATTGTTTCACATCAATAAGACATTTTTGTTTTGTAATTAGGGCTCGAAATAGACTACTGGGGCAGAAATAATGGGGCAGATTACTGGGGCGGCCCTGGGATTATCTGAACTGCCTAATGTTGTGTGCGTGTGTTCTCACGTACTTCTACATGTTTGCCGAGCCATTCCAATGCTTTTAACCCCAGCGAGGTCCTTAGAATGAGCAGTCCAAAGACAAACTGTAGTCCAAGTCCACAAAACAACGCTTGCCAGGACCACTAGAAGACACACACACACACACACACACACACACACACACACACACACACACACACACACACACACACACACACACACACACACACACACACACACACACACACACACACACACACACACACACACACATATTATTGACAAAGAATCGAAACAGACTTCTCAATTAATCCTTTGCATCCATGACACTTCCTGACAATGTTATACACCCTGCGAGCACCAACCCCCGCCCCCTGCCCTGAGGTGGGCGGTTGAGGTGGGCGGGGTTAGGAGCGCGGGGTGTATAACATAGTCAGGAATTGTCATGGATGCAAAGGATTCTGGGTACTTGTTGTGTTGCGTTCATGTTGTGTTACTGTGAGGATTTTCTCCCGAAATGGGTTTGTCATTCTTCTTTTGTGTGGTTTCACAATGTGGCGCTTATTAGTAGGAGTGTTAAAGTTGTTTATATCACAACCATCTGTGTACTCTGTGTCACCCAGTATGCCTTCCAGTCGTGTGCGCGCATCTGCTGAAGCCTCTCACAACGTGTTGCTGGACTGGCAAGCAGTTTGTACATACTGTATTGTAGAAGGTGTTTAAGGCAATGGCTTCATAGCATGCCGTTATTCTTGTCATCTGGGTGACCACCAGCAGATATTGACGAGAATAGTTGCGGCTCCCATTGACTTCCTCATTGTATATATATATATATGTGACCAGTGGTCTTTTCCTCTGCGTTGTGTGTGATTTACGGAAGACGACCGACACCATGGGTTTCTCCACTGCACTTTACTGATAATACAGAATACAATTATCATCAAAAACTTTGTACCATCGTCAAGCCCCTCTCCCGTTATCGTAGACAAAAAGGGAAGTTGGAGGGCGTGTCCAACGCATATAAAAAGACAGGTGTCACAGTAATTATTGCAGTAGGAGGGACAACGAGACAATGGTTCCACATTGACAAAACATCAAACAATATTCAGGTATTTACATGTAACTTACATATTTTGTGTAATTATAACAATAATAAAACATTACAAAATACATTATTTACAAGACGTAATTGACCCTGTTACACCTATATATATTTATACTTATATATATATGTATATATATATATATATTTTAGTAGGATAAAAACAAACAATTCAGGACCCCTTGGACTATACAGCTATTGTTTCCCATACATTCATTCATATGTGGCGGATCTCGTACCCTGAACGGATGCTTGGAGAAGACCAACATGATCAAGATGAGGACCAGCAACCCCAAAAAGGACACAAGGTGTCTCGGTCCTCGCTTGGCCGTGTCCACTGCCAGCCAACACGCCATGGCCACCGCCACACACGCGTGCATCACCCTGGAAGGCAAACAGAATCCTGATGGGACCGGCCACGGCATTAGGTACACCTGCATCATGACATACACGGTCAGCAGCAGCAGTAGTCAAGACTTCAAACGTGGTGGCTGTGAATGTAAGCAGGTGCTTGTTGCTAGGCAGAAATTCTGTCTCTTGCTCAAATATGAATATCACGTAACTGTTTGCTAGGCTAATGGAGGCAGACAGATTTGCTGCCGCACACGGCAGAGAAAGGACAAGGAGAACTGGCATGAAGAGATGAAAACATCAGGCATCCGATTAACACTTTCTGCCGGTGTTTTGTTTTGTTTGTATTTGCCGGGTCAAATTTCCGTCCCCATTTATTGCGTTTTTATTGGTCATACATTTTGCTTCGCTGAAAGTTTTATTAATCACAAATACTGCCTCGGTTTGCATTTGGACAAATTTACCACGAGGGGCTTGCAAAAGTTTAGATCAGGGGTCACCAGCGCGGTGCCCGCAGGCACCAGGTAGCCCGTAAGGACCAGATGAGTAGCCCGCTGGCCTGTTCTAAAAATAGCTCAAATAGCAGCACTTACCAGTGAGCTGGCTCCATTTTTTAAATTGTATTTATTTAGTAGCAAGCTGGTCTCGCTTTACTCGACATTTTTAATTCTAAAAGAGACAAAGCTCAAATAGAATTTGAAAATCCAAGAAAAATATTTTAAAGACTTGTTCTTCCCTAAATAAATTCATTTATTTTTTTTACGTTACTTCTTATAACTTTCAGAAAGACAATTTTAGACAAAAAAATACAACCTTAAAAATGATTTTAGGATTTTTAAACACATATACCTTTTTACCTTTTAAATTCCTTCCTCTTCTTTCCTGACAATTTAAATCAATGTTCAAGTATATTTATTTTTTTTATTGTAAAGAATAATAAATACATTTTAATTTAATTCTTCATTTTAGCTTCTTTTTTTCGATGAAGAATATTTGTGAAATATTTATTCAAACTTATTATGATTAAAATTAAAAAAATATATTCTGGCAAATCTAGAAAATCTGTAGAATCAAATTTAAATCTTATTTCAAAGTCTTTTGAATTTCTTTAAAAAAAAAAATTCTGGAAAATCTAGATGTTTTTGTTAGAAATTTAGCTTGATCCAATTTGTTATATATTCTAACAAGGTGCAGATTGGATTTTAACCTATTTAAAACATATCATCAAAAATATATATTTATTGTGAGAAATCATTAAGATGATCAGTGTATCCAAAAAGATAAATATCATTAAATATTAATAATAACATAGAGTTAAAGGTAAATTGAGCAATTTGGCTATTTCTGGCAATTTATATAAGTGTGTATCAAACTGGTAGCCCTTTGCATTAATCAGTACCCAAGAAGTAGTTCTTGGTTTCAAAAAGGTTTGTGACCCCAGGTTTAGATGCATGAAGGAAAGAAGAAAGTGAATGAAATGTTTATAACTGAATACATTTACACATGAATAAAACTTTTTTTTCTTTTGTATTATTTTTAATGAATTAAGTAACGTTTATGTCACCCTTTTTCCAAATCACAATATAGAATGTGAGGTATAACAGGATAATGCATACATCTATCATTTGTTTTCAAAACGCTTACAAAAAAGTGGGACCTCAAAAATGTATTGTGGGACCCCATTTTTATGACTTAATGGGGTCCCTGGGACCCCATTTTGAAAATTCCTAGCACCAACCCTGCAGTATGTATGTATACAGTGTAAAGTATTTTTTGTTTTTTTTTACATTTTTATAAGATTAATGTTTGTGAATAATGTTACTGCTTTGCACTACCATGCACAAACACTGCAAAAACTGAAATCTAAGTAAGATGAAATATCTCAAATAAGGGTGATATTTGCTTATTTTCTGTCTGATAAGATATTTCTTCTAGCTAAGCAGATTTTATGTTAGAGTGTTTTACTTCTTTAAGGGTTTTGGTCCTAAATTATCTCAGTAAGATATTACAGCTTGTTGCTGAGATTTTATGACCTATATTGAGTGAAACATGCTTGAAAGTAGAATATCAACTGTTGCAAAGCTGTGTCATAAACACTCACAAGTATAAAACTGATTTTTCAAAGTAATAATTTCTTATTTCAAGCATGTAAAAAAAATCATGACTTTGACACAAGTGTGTCTCATATTAAAACATCCATCCATCCATTTCTACCGCTTACTCCCTTTTGGGGTCGCGGGGGGCGCTGGCGCCTATCTCAGCTACAATCGGGCGTAAGGCGGGGTACACCCTGGACAAGTCGCCACCTCATCACAGGGCCAACACAGATAGACAGACAACATTCACACTCACATTCACACGCTAGGGCCAATTTAGTGTTGCCAATCAACCTATCCCCAGGTGCATGTCTTTGGAAGTAGGAGGATGCCGGAGTACCCGGAGGGAACCCATGACAGCCAAATGGACTTTGCTGTTTTATTTTCAACAAAACAATAGAACATACGTACTCATATAGTAGTACATTTATTAGTGGGAATGTTAGGGTTATATATAAACATGTATATAGTTCAAGGGTGGACCCCGAGATGCAGAGAATGGAGGCAAGGCTAGCGATAGTAACAAAATCAAATATTTAATAAGTCAAAATGGTAACTAAGGAAGATGGGGAAAACGTGCACACCATGGGAAATATAACAAAGGTAGTCTCTCTCAGAGAATGGCAGGGAAAAGGCCAGGACGCACACAGCGTGGCAAAACTAGTCCTCAAAACAAGGAGGCTAGAAAAATCAAAAACACAACGAGGTCAAAATACATGAATATATGAGAGCAACATACCAGGGGAGCTGAATACAAAAAGGACATGTCAGAGCGGAGTTCAGGAACAATAGTCGGCAGGGACCAGCTGGCGGTGAAGCGCTTAAATACTACCGGGAAGTGATTGGCAGCAGGTGTGTCTAGTTGAGGGCAAATAGACTGGGGAAAAAACTGACAAACCAGATAAGGAGGCAGGGAGAATACAACAAACACAACAGGGAATATACTTATTCGAAGGTATTTTTGGTTTCATTGAGGTTAGCTAATTTTACTTGTTTTGGAAAGTCTTGACAAGCCACATTTTATTGTTTTATTAGCAGATAATTTTGCTTAGTTCAAATAAAATACCGCTAATTTTTGTATTTTTTTTTCTTATTTTTGAACACTAATATTTTGCACTGCACTATTTTTAAAATTTTAAAATATTATAAACTATTTGCAATTAACTCATTTTTCATTTTGTAAGCCTCATATTTCAACTTTGCACATTTGAGTGGATAGGGAGGTTTTTTCACCACAACGTCATCTGCTGGATGCAATGAGGAACTAACACAACTGCTACTTGGATTAAAAATGTATGTTGCATTGTCTTCTTATTAACTATGATTATTATTAATAATCAATCTCTCACCATCGGATCCTGTGTCTGCTGACGAGCTCTCTGACAGGAAGAAGTGCCTCCATCGCCCAGTCGCCATAGCGCCCAATCATCCAATCCCAAAACAGGAAGAAGAGAACCACCAAGGTGAGGACCAACAGGACCATGGCCCGATGGAAGTTCAGCACGCAAGCTGCAATCACTGTGGCAACCCAGGCTGAAACAATAATAATAATAATAATAATAATAATTAATGATGAGAATAAGGCAGGGTCCTTGAGGGTGCATGAGAGTTTGCTCAACCAGTCTACATGTGCTTTGTGGACTTGGAGAAGGCATTCGATTGTGTCCCTCGGGAAGTCCTGTGGGGAGTGCTCAGAGAGTATGGGGTATCGGACTGTCTTATTGTGGCGGTCCGCTCCCTGTATGATCAGTGTCAGAGCTTGGGCCGCATTGCCGGCAGTAAGTCGGACACGTTTCCAGTGAGGGTTGGACTCCGCCAAGGCTGTCCTTTGTCACCGATTCTGTTTATAACTTTAATGGACAGAATTTCTAGGCGCAGTCAGGGTCTTGAGGGTATCTTGTTTGGTGGCTGCAGGATTAGGTCTCTGCCTTTTGCAGATGATGTGGTCCTGATGGCTTCATCTGGCCAAGTTCTTCAGCTCTCAATGGATCGGTTTGCATGGCGAGTGTGAAGCGACTGGGATGGGAATCAGCACCTTCAAGTCCGAGTCCTTGGTTCTCGCCCGGAAAAGTGTGGAGTGCCATCTCCGGGTTGGGGAGGAGATCTTGGCCCAAGTGGAGGAGTTCAAGTACCTCGGAGTCTTGTTCACGAGTAGGGGAAGAGTGGATCGTGAGATCGACAGGTGGATCGGTGCGGTGTCTTCAGTAATGCGGACGCTGTATCGATCCGTTGTGGTGAAGAAGGAGCTGAGCCGGAAGGCAAATCTCTCAATTTACCGGTCGATCTACGTTCCCATCCTTACCTCGGTCATGAGCTTTGGGTTATGACCGAAAGGACAAGATAACGGGTAAAAGCGGCCGAAATGAGCTTCCTCCGCCGGGTGGCGGGGCTCTCCCTTAGAGATAGGGGGAGAAGTTCTGTCATCCGGGAGGAGCTCAAAGTAAAGCCGCTGCTCCTCCACATCGAGAGGAGCCAGATGAGGTGGTTCGGGCATCTGGTCAGGATACCACCCGAGCACGTCCAACCGGTAGGAGGCCACGGAGAAGACCCAGGACACTTTGGGAAGACTATGTCTCTTGGTTGGCCTGGGAATGCCTCAGGATCCCACGGGAGGAGCTGGACAAAGTGGCTGGGTAGAGGGAAGACTGGGCTTCCCTGCTTAGGCTGCTGCCCCCGCGACCCGACCTCGGATAAGCGGAAGAAGATGGATGGATGGTTGAAAATAAAATGCATTAAACAACATTATGAACAAAGTGAGCATGTTATATTCATCAGGGCAGACTCAGTAAAATGATGAAAATAATTTCAACAATAAGTTCATTTAGCAATAGTTCGACTCACATGTTGCTATGAATATCTTCATAACCAGCAGGAATGTCTCTCTGTGTTGTCCTAAAAATCTTTCGAAGGACTCCATTTTCTGTAGCAGCAGACTAAAGACGGACAGGACATGTGAGACTTCATAGAAGTATGCATATTTTATATGCAGTAGCTACACTGTGAGCATATGTGTACCTGCATAACTGAAAGCAGGTCAAACCACCCATTTTAAGCTTAAGAGCCTCAAAACGCACTAAAATACTGCATACTGCATACAACTAAATATAAAAAAACAACTTGGACGAGACTTGATAAATAAATAAATAAATGGGTTGTACTTGTATAGCGCTTTTCTACCTTCAAGGTACTCAAAGCGCTTTGTGACATTACTTCCACATTTACCCATTCACACACTGATGGAGGGAGCTGCCATGCAAGGCGCCAACCAGCACCCATCAGGAGCAAGAGTGAAGTGTCTTGCTCAGGACACAACGAGGTTGGTACTAGGTGGGATTTGAACCAGGGACCCTCGGGTTGCGCACGGCCACTCTCCCACTGCGCCACGCCGTCAACAAACATGGAATGTGTTGACCAATTAAATACATAACATTTTAGTGTATATTCTATTAAAAAAAAAATGCATTGGTGAGCCAACCAAAATAGACCCCTGCCCTATTTTTGGTCCCGACCCTGTTGAACGAGACCCAAAACAAGAGTTGCAACAAAAAATTGATTATGATATATTTGCTTTAGTGTGTGAGCATTTTGCGTTTTCTAAAAAAGCATATGCCTTAACAATATTAAACTTTTCTCAACAAACTGAAAAAGTGGCTTAAGGATAATCAAAAGTGTGAGCACCAGAACTGGATGTAGTGTGGACAAATGGGGCCAATTATTTCCTATGTGTTTTTCTTTTTGTACTTGTCTTAATCCTTTTGTATGAGTTTTACGCTTTTCTCACTTTTTTTTAAAAAGCCTAACCAGGGACAAGGGTCGCAAATTAGCCTGTGGCTAGAAACACTAAATGGTCCATCCATCCATCCATTTTCTACCGCTTATTCCCTTTCGGGGCCGCGGGGGGCGCTGGCGCCTAGGGACCATCTAGTGTGTGAATGTGAGTGTGAATGTTGTCTGTCTATCTGTGTTGGCCCTGCGATGAGGTGGCGACTTGTCCAGGGTGTACCCCGCCTTCCGCCCGATTGTAGCTGGGATAGGCACCAGCGCCCCCCGCGATCCCAAAAGGGAATAAGCGGTAGAAAATGGATGGATGGATGGATGGATAGAATTCTTATGTACTTTGACATCGGTTACCTGCGGGTAGCAATGTTTAATTGTACTGTCCCTGTCAAATAAATACATAAATAAATACAAATAAAAACAAAAAATGTTTAATTCGACACTTAATTAGTTTTAACATCTTTGTTTTTGTTGTTGCCGTTTGCAGTGTATGTGGATGCAATAAAAGTGTATAAATGCACTATAAAAGTAACTGTGAAACATTTTTTATCTGTACTTATCTGTACTGTGCTTCCTAATTTTTGACTTTACCATGAAAAATAATGATTTTATTTCTTCACAAATGTGTTTTTTTATTTGTTACATATTTGTGTTACCCCTTATTTAAACTCTACTTTTGATTTGTATTACTTTTAATACAAAAAGCAACTTAAATAAAAGTCACACTTGTCACTAAGTCCTGTTACCCTAACACAGGGGTAGGGAACCCATCGCTCTCGAGCCAGATGGGGCTCTTTTGATGAGTACATCTGGCTCTCAGATAAATCTTAGCTGACATTGCTTAACACAATAAGTAATGAATAATTCTGCTAGTAACCAATTTTTGATTGATTGATGGATTGAAACTTGTATTAGTAGATTGCACAGTACAGTACATATTCCGTACAATTGACCACTAAATGGTAACACCATAATAAGTTTTTCAACTTGTTTAGGTCGGGGTCCACATAAATCAATTCATGGCACGTGTTAAAGTGTTAAAAACTACGTTGAAAATATAAAACATTCTCATGCATTTTAATCCGTCCATCCGTTTTGCTACCCCACCAGTTCAAGAAGTCGCATTAAGAAGTATAATATTTATTATTGGTTAGCCTCAGAATAACAATGTTCTTAAAAAGAATAAGGGACTTATTATACTCTAAAAATGTAGGTCTTACTTAAAAATGCACACATTTTGTTGTGTTCAGTGGTAACAAATATTATATGGCTCTCACAGAAATACATTTTACATACATGGTCCACAGGAAGTTGCATTAATCAGATCAGAAAATCCCAAAGTAATTTTATACATTTATAATTTTGTATTTTTGAGTTTGTACTTTAACCGAGGAGTTAATCTCAGCCCAGTCCTATTACTTAAAAAGATAAAAGTATTTACTTTAAAACTGCATTTTTTTCTGGAATAACTGCAATGTGATTGTCAACATGCTATTATCATAAATCCTGTGGTTACATTTGATGTACTCCTAAGCTAAAACTCACTTTGCCAAAAGAAACTTGCAAAAGTACAGCAAATAAATGAATTTGCTTGATTTGTGATATAAGAATTGTCAGGATTACAGAAATGTAATTGTTTTAATTTTCATTATAAATGGCCAATTCATTCTTAATAAAAAGAATACATGATGGGGACATGTGTAATGATTAATAATGTCACAATTATACAAAATAGTTGTCTGGATAATTGTATCTAAGTTATCACAAAACTTTGTGTTGCCATGAGTTCCGGGCGAGAGGACAAAAGCTGTATTTGATCCTGCCAAGCAAAATGCTTGTAAAACTCCACTATGTAGGATGGGAAGCGACATGAGAGTGTCGGTTTCTTTGATGTATTGTAATCACAGGAAGATTTTGTTTTTACACAAGATCCACAAAGCGGAGAGGAAGCAAGACCTGACTATCCTACAGGCACCTTTTCTCTGAACTGTTTTGTGACCAAAGGCAGCGGCTGTTTACAACCCCATTCCTCCAGAAAGGGAAGGAAGCTGTTGCCATGTAATCAGGGAAAGTCCAAATAAAAGAGGACTCGTACAATTTTTCGCAAGAGCGTGGTGGAACACTGTACACGAGTACAGCCCGGACATTTCTCCTCAATTGAGCCAAATTTAATTCTGTCTCTGTTTAATTCCTGGATTCTTTGTCTGTTTAATAGCTGTCATCGGTGTTTGAACCTGACAATAGGTTTTTTTGTATTTTTTGTATTTTATTTTAGCTTGTATAAATTAATCATTGTTTTAAAATTACACATATGTAAAAACATAAACACATACATAAGTACAAACACATCCTTAGTTTTTTTTATTGATTGTATTTCACTTGTTTTTAGTGTGTTTTTTTTCTCGTTATTCTTATTATCCATGTTTATTATGTGACAAATGTATTTTTCAGTGTATTTTTTTTTCTACGTTGTTGTCTTTGTTATATTATCTGCCTTTTTTTAATGTATCGTAATAAGTATTTTGTAGAGCACTTTGGTCAACTGGTTATTTTTAAAGTGCTTTACAAATACAGTTGGATTGGATCCCACCAAAAACGTAAAATAATAATTAAGGATTGCTGGTCCATTGGTTATTTTAAAGTACTTTACAAATAAAGTTGGATAGGATCCTACCAAAAAAGTAAAATAAATAAAAATAAATAAAGGATTGCTGGTACATTGGTTATTTTGAAGTACTTTAAAAATAAAGTTGGATTGGATCCTACCAAAAAAGTAAAATAATAATGAAGGACTGCTGGTACATTGGTTATTTTAAAGTACTTTACAAATAAAGTTGGATTGGATCCTACCAAAAAATTAAAAAAAATAAAAATAAATAAAGGATTGTTGATCCATTGGTCATTTTTAAAGTGTGTTACAAATAAAGCTGGATTGGATTGTACCAACAAAAAAAATAACTAAACAAAAATAAAAATAAATAAAGAACTGCATCCTACCTAAAAAAAAATAACTACAACAAAGGGCAAAAAAACCTCAAAGGATTGTAAAATATATATATATATATATATTAAATTTTTGGGGGAAAAACCCCCCCAAAAAACATTGGTGCCTACATTAAAAAATATCATTATTATATATTTTTTTTAAAATCAACATAGACAAAGTTACCAACATATTAGAAACAGCTCTGGCAGTACAGTGTGGGTACACCCTCCTGCAAGCTATACAGTACATCCACTATAAAAAAAAGTCAAACAAAAATATCTTATACTTTACATATATTATGTAAATATTACGTATGTATGTTATATTTTATATTGCTTTTAGTCTATTTCATACCTGCATTGTCCTCTCCATCTTTCCCATCATTTGTAACTGAGCTACTGTGTGGAACCATTTCCCTTGTGGATCATCAAAGTTTGTTTAAGTCTAAGTTTGTCAAAGTCTAAAAGTACATTTTGAAATCCAAAAGGGAGAGAGGAGCGCTTGTGTGGGACCTCATGAATTGGGCAGGGGCACCTAAATAAGTTTCAGGTGAGTATAGTATGTACAGTTACAGTATGTTTAAGAGTACAAGTCCGAAAAAAAGACACACAAACTGTATTTGTGTCTGTATGTCGTTTTTTCAACATCTTCTGAAACTTCTGAATCCACGTCGATGTACACCTCCTCCTGTTATGCAAACACACACACACACACACACACACACACACACACACACGCACACACACACACACACACACACACACACACACACACGCACACACACACACACACACACACACACACACACAGCCTCAGGTAAGACGTTTAAAAAGTTAAAGAGTCTATATTGACACGGGGGGTTTAAGAGACTTGCACTACTTCCACAGATATTGACACAAACGTTATAGACAAACAGTACAGAACACAACTTAGGCCTGAAACTCCATTTCTTTAATTTAGCTCTTTTTTTAAAGCAAACAAAGCATCAAGTTGAAGAAAAAGCAAAAATGTACAAACGTAAAAATTAACTTTTCAAAAAAATAGAGTATCTCAGCTGCAATCAGGCGGAAGGCGGCGTACACTCTGGACAAGTTGCCTCCTGGCACCAGCGCCCCCCACCACCCCAAAGGGAATAAGAAGGGAATAAGCGGTAAAAAATGGATGGATGGAAAAATATAGCCGAGAAAAGTGTTCTTACCTCAGCCGCGAAAGCTTTGTTGTGTTGTTCGCTCTTTGGCCTCAGTTCCATCATTTTCTCTCTGCTCTGGTGACAGCACAGGCAGGAGAGGCGGGGCCACGCCAAGCTTTAAAGGCACACCTGTCAGCTCCGCCTTCCATGTGGGCTCCACCCCCTTTTCATTCATTGAACTCCTGCGTTCGTTTTCGTTCCCTTGCTTACTGCGACGAGCTGAATGGCAAAGGTCAAATGAATGAATGAATGAAGCGATCGCACACTGGGACAATGGTCGCACACCCAGACGTCAACGTTGGTGGACTGAAAAAACGCAAATACTAACTGGTCCATTGCCAAACAAAGTAGAAACTGATCCAATTAAAAGTAATTCTTAGGAAAATCCAACTTTATTTTGCCAGGGTATGGTAAAGCCCTTGTCTAACAATAGAAGGCTAAACTAGCTACACAACAACTCGATCCAACAGTTTGTAAATTAGGTTAGATTTTTTTTTTTTTATCTTCAGGATTTATGCAGATTCCAGAGCCGCATGGGCAGGTGCCGGCGGTTGAGAGGAGTTGGTTTTGCTGGATAGGTCCCCTTTAAGAGACTGCTCAAACCAAGCGTGTATAAGTACAAAGGAGAAGTCTGATTAATGTCTTAAACCAGGGGTCCCCAAACCCAGCTCGAGGTTTCTTTGGTTTATCCGTTATACAGTGCTCAATACCGGGGTAGAGCGGAATATACGTTAGGTCAGGAAAAAAACACAGAGGCTATATCATCCCTACAAGCCTGTTTTGCAGGTTTCCCTCCTCGGCAGAGGATTTACATATATATTTTGAAATTATAATTATTTTCTACTGATTGTTATTCTCTGTGTCTCCTAGCCGATCCGGCAAATCATATTGCTTAAAAATGCATTTTCCCATCGATAAGGTGACATCATCGCGCTTGTTATACAGTGCTCAATCAGAATCAGAATCAGAAATACTTTATTGATCCCCGAGGGGAAATTAACATTTTCTGCACAATCCCATTCAAGATCAGACGAACATTACAGGGAGACAGAACAGGATCAAACATTACAGGGACACAGAACAGGATCGCTGACGGGTCTGCCAACTTCCGGCGCCCCTTACAAAAAAGGTAAGATACAGGTAAACAATACCGGGGTAGGGCTAAATATACGTTAGGTCAGGAAAAAACACATATTTCATCCCTACAAGCCTATTTTTCAGGTTTCCTTGCTCTTCAGGGGATTGTATATACTTCAATAAAATCCCTTGAAGAGCAACGAAACCTGCAAAACAGGTCAGGTAAAAAACGCAGAGGCTATTTCATCCCGACAAGCCTGTTTCATAGGTATCCCTGGCCTTCAGGGGATTTGATTGAAGAGCAGGGAAACGTATATATATATGTATGAATGTATATATATATATATATATATATATATATATATATATATATGTATATATATATATGATATGTATATATATATACATATATATATATATATATATATATATATATGTATATATAAATGCATATGTATATATATATATATTATTATACTTTTTGAAAATTAGGTATCATTTATCTCATTAAGCGAATCATAACTGACTAAACTGTTTATCAGGAGAACTGTTGTATTGCAAAATCGTTTTATGAAAGGAGAACGAAGTGAACACATGTGTAATTAGTAGTTGCTATTAAGTGAAAAGGGGATAGGATTAAATAAGATTTGCTTTTCCCTCCTACTTTTCGGACATGTTGCAAAGAGAAAGAGAAAGGATGCATACATGTTCGAAATAAACTTCAACCAACAAACCAATGGGTGGACAAAATACACGCAGAAGCAATCTAACTATCAACCACTAGAGAGCAGCGTTTGTTAACTTCTCTCATAAGCATGAACAGGTGAGTGCAGGTTCACGTCAGTTCACGTTCAAATATAAAGTGTACTTCAATGCATTAAGTATTTCAATAGTGTATAGAGTGTGTATGCTTTAAATATATGTCATTAATAAATAAATATCAATAAATAAGTTCATGATGCAGAGTTATAAAATATGATTACAAAGTGTATGATTATAAAACCTCCTGGGGAGAATGTATATGTATTTTATTGTGTTGCAAAGCGGAACAAGTGTTGAGATGTTGCGCATCCACGGACAATAAACATGAGGGAACAAGCAGGACAGGAAAGAAGTATGAGTACTTTATCGTCAGATTGTAAGTTTATTCATTGATTTGTGCAAAACTCTAAACAAGTCTTTGTTAGAACCTCTTTTCTTTACAGGCAGCCGACGAGGTATTGTGTTTTTTGTGGTTTAATTACTTTCCTAGTGTTTATTGATGCAAAACCCTGGACCCAGACTTAAACTAGTTGGAAAACTTATTCGGGTGTTACCTTTTAGTGGTCAATTGTACGGAATATGTACTTAGCTGTGCAATCTACTAATAAAAGTTTCAATCAACCAATAAATCAATCAATCAGTCTGATGTACGGTATTGAACTGTATTGTCTAAGTCAGTGGTCCCAAAACCACGGCCCACGGGCCGGATCCGGCCCGCCAACGTCCAAGATCCGGCCCACGGGAAGTCCCGAGTAAAAAAAATAAAATGTAAACAATTTTAACCTTTTTTTAAAAATTATTATCTCGTATAATCTGTCCTTTCTAATCAATTTTCTGCTGCTTGTTACTCTCGGTGTCTTCTAGCCGCTCAGACAAATGATCCATCCATCCATCCATTTCTACCGCTTATTCCCTTTTGGGGTGGCGGGGGGCGCTGGTGCCTATCTCAGTTACAATTGTCTAAAAATACATTTTCACGATAACGTGACATCATCGCGCCGCTGTGTCAGGCGAGTGCGAGGCAAATGCGCTCTCTTTCAGTCAAGTAGTGCGCAAGGGATATATATGTATATATATATATATATATATATATATATATATATATATATATATATATATGTATACTCTAGGTCAGGAAAAAACACAGAGGCTATTTCATCCCTACAAGCCAGTTTCATCGGTTTCCCCGCTCTTCAGGGGATTTTATAAAATAGCCTCTGTGTTTTTTCCTGACCTAACGTATATTCCACTCGACCCCGGTATTGAACACTGTAAAACGGATAAACCACAGTAACCTCGACTTTCTACATATATATATATATATACACATATATATTTATATATATATATACATACATATATATATACGTGTATATATATATATATATATTTATATATATATATATATATATATATATATATATATATATATATATATGTATATATATATATATATATATATATATATATATATATATATATATATATATATATATATATATATATATATATATATATATATAGGGGATCTTATAAAATAGCCTCTGTATTTTTTCCTGACCTAACGTACCCCGGTATTGAGCACTGTATAATGGATAAACCCCAGTAGCCTCGACTATATATTTATATATATACCGTATTTCCTTGAATAGCCGCCGGGGCGCTTATTAATTTAAAACCTCTTCTCACTCCTGCGCTTATTCAAAGCATGCGGTAAAAGTAAGCAGGCGCTATTAATTTTAAAACCCCTTCTCACCCCTGCGGTTACCAATGGCATGCAGTAAAAAATTGAGTGGGATAAAAAAAATAATAATAAAAAAAATTAATTATTCTGCGTCCGCGGCTCGGTGGTTGGGGACCACTGCTCTACAGCATGTCATCGCGCCCACTTTTACACCATGCTGCCTGCGTGCTGGCCGGACGCATGCATTTCGCTGCTTCTTAAACGAGATTCCAATGCATACTTGGTCAACAGCCATACCTTTTACTCTGATGTTTGTTATATAAACAACTTTAAAGGCCTATTGAAACCCACTACTACCCACCACGCAGTCTGATAGTTTATACATCAATGATGAAATATTAACGTTGCAACACATGCGAATATTGCTCTTTTAGTTGACTAAATTACAATTTTAAATTTCCCGGGAGTTTTGTCTTGGAAACGTCATGTAATGATGACGTGTACGCAAGACGTTACGCGTTTTTAGGAAGTATGAGCGCTACGCACACACGTCTGCTTTAACGGCATAATTACACAGTATTTTGGAGATCTGTGTTGCTGAATCTTTTGCAATTTGTTCAATTAATATTGGAGAAGTCACAGTAGAAAGATGGAGTTGGGAAGCTTTAGCAATTAGCCACACAAACACACGGTGATTCCTTGTTTAAAATTCCTGGAGGTGAAACTTTACTATGGATCACAGCGCGGTCAAGCAGACATAGATCCCAACCGAATGTCGACCAGGAGGTTTCGGTGAGAAAATTGTGGTTAAAAAGTTGCCACTTACCGGACATCAGCTGAAATTGTGTCGTCCGTACAGCTGCCGTCGACACCCGTGAGACATGGCGTCAAGACACCCGTGGACAATCCCCTCCGACTATCAGGTAACATTAAACTCACTAAAACACTCGCAACACAATAGAAAGATAAGGGATTTCCCAGAATTATCCTAGTAAATGTGTTTAAAAACATCGGAATACGTCCCAATGCTATGGCGTTTTTTTTTTTTAACTCTTTTTTTTTTTTTTTTTCTAGTCCATCGCTATCAATATCTTGAAATACAAATCTTTCATCTTCGCTCAAATTAATGGGAAAATTGACATTTTCTCGGTCCGAATAACTGTTTTTGTTGGAGGCTCCCATTAAAATCAATGTGCATACGTGAGGAGCCCCCACACTTGCGACGTCAGCGTCTGTGACTTCCGGTAAAGGGGAGGCATTTTCAGGAAGTACCAAAAGTGGCAAACTTTATCGTTGATTTTCTTTACTAAATCCTTACAGCAAAAATATGGCAATATCGCAAAATGATCAAGTATGACACATACAATGGACCTGCCAGCGAGTGTATGGTGTAGCCAGGAGTCGTGGATGCATTGCATTCTGGGTAGGTGTTGTGTTGCGTTTGTGATGTGTTGCAGGGCCGATGTTCTCCAGAAGTGTGTTTGTCATAGTTTAATGTGGGTTCGCGGAGTGTGGCACGTATTGGTAGGAGTGTTGAAGTTTTATATCACAACCATTAGTGTGATCTGTATGGCTGTGTAGCCAGGAGTCGTGGATGCATTGCATTCTGGATTGGTGTTGTGTTGCGTTTGTGGTTTGTTGCAGGGCCGATGTTCTCCAGAAGTGTGTTCGTCATCGTTTAATGCATATATACATTTTTTTAATGTATATATATATATGTATATATATATATATATATATATATATATATATATATATATGTATATATGTATATATATGTATATGTATATATATATATATATATATATATATATATATATATATATAATATATATATATATATATATTGTTGACACATTTCAGCGTTCACATGCAATTTCTCCCAAAATTGCATTTTCAATTTTTTTGTGTAAGTCGTTTTAATGTTGTCTTTAAAATGTGTGAAAAAAATATACAACTAAAATAAAAAAATATAAAATCAATAAATACATAATAATAATAAATACACAAACAGAAAAAAAAAAATTCAAAAAAAGATTCTTGGGCCAAAAAATGCACTTTGGAACTTCTGATTTAGCGTCTCCAATTAATGGACTATAGGTGGATGCCAGAGAACCCAGAGAAATTTACGCATGCACAAAGAAAACATGCAAACTCCACTTGGGGACACTACGGCGGCGATTCGAACCCTCATTTAAAAATATATTAATTTTTAAATTAAATTGAAATTAAACATTAATGGATGGATGGATAAATAAATTTCATAGAAATACACCAATACTGTATTGGAATATGGACTCGCATGCACAGGCAGGCAATTATATCAAATTAGATGTAATTAATGTAGGCTTCTATCCTTATTGATCATCATCAGTATCATCTGTAGCTGGGCCTTGTAGATATTTAAAGCTAGAATAAACATAATATGATGTCATTAACACATTAGCAGCTTTATTAGTAACAAAATGGTATTATTCATTATACGCTTGTAACGGCCGCTGCTTGTCTGCAGGAAGGAGACAATTAGTTGGAATATTTTGTTGTGACAACGTTTTAATTAGGGCCAAAGAGCCCGCCGCGTGTGCGTGGGTGTGCGTGGGTGTGTGTGTGTGTGTGTGTGTGTGTGTGTGTGTGAGGCATGTGCAACAAACACACACACTCCATAATTACTCTCCTCTGTTCAGCGGCAATGCCTGTGCGTCACCACAAACGTCACGTGACATGAGGGGTGGGGGGGTTGTGTGGATGTGTGATGTCATTCCCTGTCACATACAAGAAATATGCTGCTTATTGATTCAGCTTTTTACTGTACGCTGAACTTTTGCAAAGGGGGGGGGGGGGGGGCGTAATGAGGCTTTACGTGGATGCTAAACACTTGATGGCTGCTCATTCCCATCAGTGAATTGATGACAATTTGCAGCTAAGTAAGCTGAAAGATCGGGATTTGTGGCAAAGAGTAAATAGACATTTATTTTCAGTAGAAAATAAATGCAGTATATACGGTCAAATGTGTGCAAACAGTGTTTAGTGGCAAAATACGGTGGTACCTCAACCTAAGAGTTCAAGTAGACTAGAATAGAATAGAATGGACTTTATTGTCATTATATTTGCATATAACGGGATTAAAGAGTCCAATTTAAGGTGCGGTAGTGGGAACAAATATGGGGTGAAATAAATAACACAAGAGGTAATAAAGGAAAAAACTAACAATTGAAATAAACAGACTACTATCCAATACACATAATAAGCAATCCTATACAATATACAAAACACTTTTTTTTTTTTGAAAATGGCGGCGTGCATGGACGCGATGTTTCAGGCTCTCCCCTTAGGTGCATTGTTTTTATTGTTTTTATATAGTTTATTACTAGCCCAGTCAGCAACTTGCTGGGCGAAGGTTATGTACAGCCGAAACGATTTGTTGGAGATTGGATTGCGATCTGAGCAGACTATTTCGGTGGATTTTACAAGCCGACACAACATCCCAGAGGAGTTAGCACGTAGCCCTGGAGCTCCATGGCTACTGTGCCCGGCGAGGAGGAGGCGGAGGCGAAGACGCCGTGGCCGAAGGGGCGGCGTGTTAGCCAGACTAAAAATGAACCCAAACAGACCACCGATACCAAGTCTATTCCTGGCTAATGCGAGGTCGCTCGCTCCTCATGGTGAAGAGGACAAGATGGACGAGGTGAGGCTCCGTGTAGCACAAAACACTGTGATGGACAGCTGCGCCCTATTGTTTACGGAAACCTGGCTAACGTCCTCAATACCCGACGCTAGCATGGAGCTAACCGGTAACACAGCACACTGACAGGACAGAAACGCAGTGTCTTCCGGCAAGCGGCGTGGGGGTGGACTGCTAACCTACCTAAACAACAAGTGGACTTCTGATTCAAAGGTAGTTAACAGCCACTGTTCCCAAGATCTGGAATATTTTACAGTTAAATGCCGACCCTTCCATCTAGCCAGGGAGCACTCTGCTGTCCTGATCACAAACGTGTATATAGCTCCCGATGCTAACGCTAGCACGGCGCTAGCTCTGTTGCACGATACAATCAGTGCACAACAGAACAAATATCCCGACGGCATCCACATCATAGCGGGGGACTTTAATCATGTCGACCTGAAAAAAGTGCTCCCCAAACTTCACCAGCATGTGAAGTGTGCTACGAGGGGAGCTAACACACTGGACAAAGTCTATTCCAACATAAAAAAAGGATATAGAGCCAAACAACTTCCCCAATTAGGCAAGTCTGACCACATATCCCTGCTCCTTTTGCCAGCTTACACACCAATAAGAAAAAGTGCTCCTATCACAACCAAAACGGTCAAAACATGGCCGGAGGGAGCCATGGAACAGCTGCAGGACTGCTTTGATACAACAGACTGGTCAGTTTTTGAAAACCCAGACTTGGAGCAGTACACAGAAGCAGTCCTGGGGTACATCAAACACTGCATAGACACTGTCACAGTGGACAAGCGCATCCGAGTCTACCCCAACAGGAAGCCCTGGATGACAAAAACAGTCCAGGGCTTACTCAAAGAGAGAGACAGTGCCTTCAAAGCGCAGGACCTGGCACTCTACAGTGCTGCCAGAGCCAATCTGAAGAGAGGCATCAGAGAGGCAAAAGCCGACCATAGGAGGAAAATGGAAGCCCACCAGCAGAGCAACAACACCAAGGAGGTATGGAAAGGAATAAAAGACATGACCAACTTCAGACCCAGTAACCCTTCGGCTGACGGCGACGCCTCTCGAGCGGGGGAGTTAAACAGCTTCTTCGCCCGATTTGAGAGAAAAACACCTGCAGCCGTCACAACAGTTCCACCCAACACCCACAGCAGCTGCACCCTTATACTGGAGGAGCATGAGGTGAGACGCACGCTGAAGGCAGTGAACCCGAGGAAGGCTACGGGCCCAGATGGAGTCCCGGGACAGGTACTAAGAGACTGTGCAGACCAGCTGGCCGGAGTATTTACGAAGATCTTCACCCAGTCCCTCTCCCAGGCCGTCATCCCATCATGCCTGAAGACTTCCACAATAATCCCGGTGCCGAAGAAGAACTCTGTCAGATGTCTGAATGACTACCGTCCAGTTGCACTTACACCTATAGCTATGAAGTGCTTCGAGAAGCTGGTACGGACCCATATCACCTCAGTCCTCCCTCCCGAGCTCGACCCACACCAGTTTGCCTACAGAGCCAACAGGTCCACAGAGGACGCCATCGCCACAGCCCTACACTCCTCCCTGGGTCACCTGGAGACGGGGGGAAGCTACGTGCGGCTGCTTTTTGTGGATTATAGCTCGGCATTTAACACCATTATTCCTGATAGACTGGTGTCCAAACTGTCAGACCTGGGTCTCTCGAACTCCATCTGCATGTGGATTAAGGACTTCTTATCCAACCGCCCCCAGAGGGTGCAGTTGGGTCGCCACATGTCATCAAGCCTGCACCTCAGTACCGGCTCTCCACAAGGCTGCGTGCTGAGCCCCCTTCTCTACTCCATCTACACATACGACTGCACACCTGCCCACTCCAGCAACTCCATCATCAAATTTGCGGATGACACCACCGTAGTGGGGCTCATCTCGGAGGGAGACGAGGCTGCATATCGGGATGAGGTGGAGAAGCTTTCGGATTGGTGCAAAGTCAACAACCTGGCCCTGAACACCTCCAAGACCAAGGAGCTGGTCATAGACTTCAGGAGGAAAAAAACGGACACCCTGCCCCTGATCATCAGTGGTGACTGTGTGGAGAGGGTCTCCGACTTCCGCTCCCTGGGAGTCCACCTGGCCAACGACCTATCCTGGAGCACCAACACCACGGCTACCATCAAGAAGGCACACCAGAGACTGCACTTCCTGAGAATACTCAGGAACAACCACCTCTCACAGGAACTGCTGGTGTCCTTCTACCGGTGCTCCATTGAGAGCATCCTGACCTACTGCATCTGCGTGTGGTTCAGCAGCTGCACGGCCGCAGAGAGAACGGCGCTCCAGAGAGTCATAAAGACCGCCCAGAAGTTAATCGGATGCCCCCTCCCCTCCCTGGCTGACCTGTACAGCTCCTGCTGTCTCAGGAAAGCACAGAGCATCCTGAAAGACCCATTCCACCCCGGGCACAGCCACCTGGAACTGCTACCCTCAGGCAGACGCTACAGGGTGCTAAAAGCGAGCACCAATAGACTAAAAAATAGCTTTTACCCAAGAGCCATAGTAGCACTAAACAGGCACTGAGTGTCCATATGTCCATCATGTCCTCATGTGTAATGTTTAAATGTTTTTCAATTTTTTTGGACTACAATGTGAAATAATGTTTTATGTATGTATACATAGATACATCTGTCATCTCTATCTTTTTTTTTAATTTATTTTTTATTTATTTATTTATTTTATTTATTTTTTTTAATTTATACTACCATATTGTATATGCACCTTAGGAGGAGCTGCTCCAATTTCGTTGTTCTTTGAACCTGTTCATTGCAATAATGACAATAAAACTATATTCTATTCTATTCTACTATAGAAATACAAAATACTGTATATATACAGAACAAGACAAGAGTACCGAAGTAATAAATAACAATCAGTGTCGGACGTATTGCACTCGAAGGGTAGTATTGCACAGTAGGGTATTAGGGCTTGATATTGTATAGGGGTGAGTTATTATTATTATAAGTTAGAATTCAACATGGTGACAGCTTTGGGAAAGATGCTGTCTCTGAGTCTGTTTGTTCTGGCTCTGATGCACCTGTAGCGCCTGCCCGATGGTAGCAGGTAGAACAGGTGGAAACCAGGGTGTGTGTTGTCCTTGGTAATGTTTTTTGCCCTGTTGAGGCAACGGCAGTTGTGTAAATTCTTCAGGGAGGGCAGGGGACAACCGATGATTTTTAGTGCAGACTTTATGACCCTCTGAATCGCCTGTTTGTCTGCTTCAGTGCGGCTGGCGTACCACACTGTTATGCAGTACGTCAGCAGGCTCTCGACAGCCGAGCGGTAGAAAGTCACCATCAGCTGTCTCCCCAGTCTGCTCTTCCTCAGGAAGCTCAGGAAGTTGAGTCTCCACTGGGCCTTCCGGATGACTGCAGTTGTATTTTGGGTCCAGGACAGGTCAGCAGATATGAGGGTGCCGAGGAACTTGAAGGAGTTGACTCTCTCCAGCTCCTCACCGTCGATGTAGTACCAATGATTGTCACACACACATACACACACACACTAGTTGTGGCGAACTTATTCCCTGCATTTGACCCATCACCTTTGAGCACCCCCTGGGAGGTGGGGGGAGCAGTGAGCGGCAGCAGTGGCCGTGCCCGGCAATCATTTTTGGTAATTTAACCCCCAATTCCAACCCTTGATACTGAGTGCCAGAGAGTGTTCTAAGATAAGAGCAGTCTCTTATTGAATTGCTTTTAGTAGCAAGCAAATATGTGAGCGTTACCAACATTAGATGACGGCGCTGAGAGGAGGACGGAGCACATGATATTCATCGAATTAAAAAAATAAATCATCAAAATCAATCCAGAGCAATTTGGGCGTATCGCTGCACCATGCTGAAGCAGAATGAGTCCAACCCGGGGGGTCCTAGTGGCTCCCTGGACCTCTTTCCGGCGGTATAGCTCGATTGGTACTTGAGGGTTTCCAGGTTCGATCCCCGCTTCCGCCATCCTAGTCACTGCCATCGTGTCCTTGGGCAAGACACTTTACCCAGCTGCTCCCAGTGCCACTCACACTGGTTTAAATGTAACTTAGATATTGGGTTTCACTATGTAAAGTGTTTTGAGTCACTAGAGAAAAAGCGCTATATAAATATAATTAACTTCACGGTATAGCTCGGTTGGTACTTTAGGGTTTCCAGGTTTGATCCCCGCTTCCGCCATCCTAGTCACTGCCGTCGTGTTCTTGGGCAAGACACTTTACCCACCTGCTCCCAGTGCCACCCACACTGGTTTAAATGTAACTTAGATATTGGGTTTCACTATGTAAAGTGCTTTGAGTCACTAGAGAAAAATTGCTATATAAATATAATTCACTTCACAAATTCAGTTCACTTTCAGAGATGTGAGAAAATGGAAAAAGATGAAGAAAACAACCCAACATTTTTTGTTTTGATATATTTTCTGGAGGAGAAAAAACATGACACAAACCTTCCTAATTGTTGGAAATCCCACTGTTTATGTTATACATGCTCCACTGATGAGAGTATTTGGCAAGCACCTAATTTCAGCGATCCTTTAACTCATCCTAGTTTGTTCACATGTGCAACTTTCTCCGACGCTGCCACAGAAAGACGTGTTTTACGCCACTCCTGCTTTGTCTCTTTTTGTCCACCAAAGGTTGTAAACTGTGCGTGAATGCACAAAGGTGAGCTTTGTTGATGTTATTGACTTGTGTGGAGCGCTGATCAGGCGTATTTGGTCACTGCATGATTGCAAGCTAATCAATGCTAACATCCTATTTGGGCTAGCTGTATGTACATATTGCATCATGCCTTGTTTGTAGCTATATTTGAGCTCATTTAATTTCCTTTACTTATATCCTATGGGTATTTAATTTATATTTGCATGTCTCACATGATGTCAGTACCTGCTCAGTTGCCTTGTGGTTAGAGTGTCCGACCTGAGATCGGTAGGTCGTGAGTTCAAACCCCGGCCGAGTCATACCAAAGACTATAAAAATGGGACCCATTACCTCCCTGTTTGGCACTCATTATCAAGGGTTCAAATTGGGAGTTAAATTCCCAATGATTCCCAGGCGCAGCCACTGCTGCTGCCCACTGCTCCCCTCACCTCCCAGAGGGCGAGCAAGAGGATGGGTCAAATGCAGAGGACACATTTCACCACACCTAGTGTGTGTGTTACAGTCATTGGTACTTTAACTTTAGCTTAGCTTAAAATTTTTTTATAATAATACACAATGACACAGGGATTACAAATACATTGAAGGCAGCCATCAATTGACATACTTCACACAAAAGTCACTATTTCTCAGAGGGTTTTTTGCATAATGAGGGTAATAAGTTATTTTTTTGTGTATATTTTGTACATTTATTGCGCTGTCGGGTACGTGTTAGAGTGTCTGCTGGTCACTAAATACATTAGACTTAGACTTCCTTTTTATTGTCATTCAAAATTTAACTTTACAGTACAGCTAAGAACGAAATTTCTTTGCATTAGCTCATGGTAGTGCAGGACAAAAAATCAATAAGGTGCAGATATAAATAAATAGATTACTGTACGGATGTATTTATTGCCCTTTTGCATATGCATCCACGTTTCTGGATGTATGTTATATTGTCTTTTTATTCCAGCCAGGGAATCCATTTTTGAGTGGGAATTGAGGGGATTATTATGATGCGTTCAAGAGTCTTACGCCCTGAGGGAAGAAGCTGTTACAGAACCTGGAGGTTCTGCTACGGAGGCTGCGGAACCTCTTTCTAGAGTCCAGCAGTGAAAACAGTCCTTGGGAGGAGTCCCTGCAGATTTTCTGAGCCCTGGTCTGGCAACGGCTTTTTGCGATCTCCTGGATAGGAGGAAGAGGAGTCCTGATGATCTTTTCTGCCGTCCTCACCACTCTCTGCAGAGACTTCCAGTCTAAGGCACTGCAGGCTCTAGTCCAGACAGAGATGCTGTTGGTCAGCAGGCTTTCTATAGTGCCTCTGTAGAATGTGGTAAAAATGGAGAGAGGGAGCTGTGCTCTTTTCATCCGACGCAAAAAGTGCATGCACTGCTGAACTCTTTTTACAAGAGCTCAGCAGCACATGTCTAATACGGCTGCAAAATAAGAATTTCATGAAAGCATGTTTTATTGTAAGTTTATGAACTGGTGTATGTTTGAACTATATATAGATATAGTATTTTGTCAGAAAAACTAATGTCAAATGAACACAACGGTGGAGAGCCGCACACGTCCTTGGTAGCAGTCATGGCGCCTGTTTTTCAGTTGGCCCTCTCTTTATACACGACTTTGAACAATGGGCCCCAGATTTATGGTTAAAAAAACACTGGTCTACACAACATGTAATAGTGGTTCTTTACTCAAAAACGTTTCATCGATTACGTTTTGCCGACCGTTTTTAAGTCACTTTCTGACTATCACTTCAGTATGCGCTGTTGTTCTTATTTACGTGCCTCCACTTCGACTGTGTCTTCTCCACATTAGCCATGTTGTTGTTTTTAGCGCTGCCCCAATGATTCTACTGACAGATATAAGTTGGAACTTGCTACTTTGTATTAGAAATGGCAACAGCGGAGGATGCGTGTAGCTTGGACAGTTTTGTCATGCTGAGATGCTTGATAGGGTTTTTTACTACAATAAAACCCACCACATGTCTTTTAGATTCCAACCATTTTTTTTTGTGAATATTTTAAGGTTCTTTGAGAGAGGAGATTTCAAACATGCTCACTTCAAACAGGGTTCTTTCCTGATGATTTTTTAAAATATCTGTTAAAGAAAAGCAATCTAGATTCTGGCAATTTTAATAAGTATAGACCTGTATCAAACTTACCATTTTTAAGTATCATTTTAGAAAAACCTGATTTTAAACAATTATATATATTTTTTTAAATAGTTGCAATAGTTTAGAAAACTTCAGTCTGGTTTTAGGGTGAACCACTGTATAGTCAAGTCAAGTCAAGTCAATTTTATTTATATAGCACGTTTACAACACTTTTTAAATCCAACCGAAGGGCTTTACAGGTTAAAAAAAAAGCATAGAGCAACAGAAACAGAAAACAAACAAAGAACATAAACATTGAATGAGCTGAACAAAATAGTGTAAAAAGCAAAACGGTAAAAGGGGTCGAATAAAAAGTAAAACATTTGCTAAATAAAAATCATAGTAAAAAATGTGAGACAAATAGAAAAAAATATATATATTTATAAAAATATAAAAAATAAAGCGAAGGGGTGGAGGGTAGGACTAGAAAATTGTGGCCTAGTGGGCAGACTCAGCTCAGGTCAAAGGCCAGCGAGAAGAGGTAGTATAGATACGGTCTTGAAGGATCTCAGGTTGAGTGCTGACTCAAAAACTGTCAGTCTTGGTTCTACTGGATCTAAGTGCTGCATTTGATACTGTGGATCACCTCATTCTTTTACATGGACTGAAACACCTGTTGGGCCTCTCTGGTACTGTTCAAAATGGTTCACTTCCTATCTGTCGGACGGACAATTTTTGGTAAGTATGGATACATGCTCCTCAAAGACGTAGTAAATCACATGTGGTGCGCCTCTAGGATCAATTTTAGCTCTTATTATTATTATCAGGAGACATGGAATTAATTTCCACACTTATGCTGACGACTTCCCACGTCTCCTGATGACACAAGACCAATTGATACTCTTTTTAATTGCATTTCAGATATTAAGTCCTGGATGGCAGATAATTTTTACAGCTTAACCAGGACAAGACTGAAGATTTAGTCATTGGCTCTGAGGCCCTGAGAGAGAAACACATATCAAAACTACGATCATTGTCTTTAACTCCGTCACTACAAGTGAAAACTCTGGGCGTCGTTTTAGACTCTGACCTTAGTTTTATACCACATATAAAAAAATATATTTTTAAAAATTTTAAGAATAGAGCCAGAGTTTGCCAAATTATCTCCCAGGGCAACAGGAAGACGCTAATGCATGCTTTTATTACAAGTCCTATAGATCAGTGGTCCCCAACCTTTTTGTAATTGCGGACCGGTCAACGCTTGATAATTTGTCCCGCGGCCCGGCGCGGGGTGGGTTTTTTTTTTTTTTCGTCATAAAAAAGAGGGGTTTCTTGGTTTGGTGCACTAATTTTGAGTGTATCTTGTGTTTTTTATGTTGATTTAATTAAAAACAAGAAAAAAGAAAAGAAAAAAAAAATTATAAAAAATTATTCTGCGGCTATAGATTATTGTCCACTGCTATAGATTATTGTCACGTCCTGCTTTCTGGTCTTCCTAAAAAAGTTGGTGCACCTTTACAACAACTCTAAAATTCAGCGACACGTGTCCTGACGAAGACCAAAAGGCTGGCTCACATTACACCAGTTTTAAAATCTCTGCATTGGCTCCCAGTGTGTTTCAGGAACAATTTTAAGGTTCTTTGTATTGTTTATAAATGTTTTTATGGTATTGGGCCTTCGTGTCTATCAGGTTTGCTTTTACCCTAAGGGCCTTCCCGGGCCCTGAGATCCTCCGTCACTCATCTCATATTTATTCCAAAAGTCAAGACACAGAGTCACAGGATAGCATCTTTCCATCATTATGGCCCCCGTTTATGGAACAGGCAAAAATTGTTTTTTATAAATATCTCCGCCATGCCTCAAGGTTTGATGTCGGATTTTCGGGAATTAGGAAGATCCCAAATATATAAAAACAACTACCAATTGGTAAAAAAAAAGTTGGTTTTGCAAAAGAGGTCTAATAATAGCAGTGGTGGGCTGTCAGGGCCAGCAAGGCCTTCTCTGCTGGCCTAACATAACCAGGAATCATGATCATAATTAAAAAAGTTAAAGTACCAATGATTGTCACACACACAATAGGTTTGGTGAAATTTATCCTCTGCATTTGACCCAATATTTTTTTTTCATTTACTTTCCCTAAATATCTAAAAGTATTCATATTCTCTTGATGTCATATTATGCTCCTTCCAGTGTTCTTGTTTTAGGTTAGAGTTTTTATCCAATCAGAATTCAGATAGCTTATGTTGCCACGCTGTACCAAATCTGCCCAGGTCAGTGCACTGTAAGTAAACGAACACAAACATTTGACAGACAGTTGCGATAGCCAATTAGATCACGCGTTGTTGTCAGTAAGGCCTTCTCGATAGCCTAAGGCAGCCCTAGTTATGACCTAAGTAACATAAGAACTCCATTGCCCAGCATGCCATAGTAGAGAAGCGCATGCAGTAGCCCCATATAGGTTGTTGAATGTAGACATGTTATTGATGAGCAGCTTGTGGAGTAAACTTTAAGAACTCAGCCAACACACCTTGTCTGCCTCCTTTATGATTAGACAAGACACCATATATATTTGCAAGGTCATTTTCAAGAAGGATATTTAAAGACAAACTACATCTTGTTAGACGATGTTATCCTACCCCGGAAGCTAGCTCGGCTGTCCCAGCGATGAAATAGGGAAATGCCCGCCACACAACGAGCGGCACCACTGACTGAGTCGGCGTCAAATGGGTTCTACCAATTTGTTTCTTCATTTTTTCACGTTTAATATCTTTTTTGCAAACATTTTTTTGCCAGTACCACATAAGATATGTTTTAATTACTGATGCTGTTATGGTTGGAGGGAGTTGACGGCACAGACACAAGGGGACGGAATAGCTCTATGATTGATTATATATATAAACAATATACATATATAATAATCAGACAATGATAATATAAACTAAACAAGAGAAGGGAGTGTGACTAATCCACGAGGGGTGCATGTGTGCTTTACTATGTGTATGATTGATTGTTGTGTATTAACGTGATGTGTTGGGCGAGAGGAGAAACAAGGCAGGAAGGCAGTCCGAGGGCAGGCAGATGATCCAGGGCAAGAGAGAGGCGTCAGAGTCCGTGTCCATGCGAGGGGTCAAGGATCGAGGGTGGCAGTCCAAAGTCCAAATGGGAAGTCGAGGCGCACACCTCAATCAGGCGAGGATGAAGGCAGAGAGAGAGAGACAGAGAGAGAGAATCAAGCTGGGTTATTGGCTTATTGTACAGAAGACTAAGTTCTGGCCAGGATCCTTGGGTCCACAGGTTTTTATACAGCCCCCCCATATCAGTCCCAGGTGTGCAGATTGCTGATCACCCACATGCCTGCAAGGCTGTGACAGGAGCGTGTCTCGGCGTGCTGCCAACAGAGGTGCTGGCAGACCCAGCTGCCGGAGAAAAGCGGGTTCGAGCCCGCGCCGTGACAGATGCGGGTTTATTGATTTTTAAATGCGCCAGAAAATAACCTGTTTTGCACACTGTTAATGTGACTGAATGTCCAGTAAGTGTGTTCCTGTATAGTATTTCTCCAGCAATGATCATGTGGTGACATAAATGTTGGTATTTTGAGAGGTAATCATTGAAGTCAAACATCACTGAAGGCCGAGGCGCGATACGCACGGCCCGCCGCTGAATACTTAGCCTGACACTCGCCAGATCCTTGTAGTTGGCTGAGCTCTACACAAGGATCTGGGACTTCTCAGTAGAAGATGTATTTCAGAAGGTGTGGCCTTGTAAAAAAATTAAATAAATCCTTGTATGTGATTGGAT
Source organism: Nerophis ophidion (assembly GCF_033978795.1). NCBI lineage: Eukaryota > Metazoa > Chordata > Actinopteri > Syngnathiformes > Syngnathidae > Nerophis > Nerophis ophidion. The sequence continues at coordinate 35,334,385 of NC_084611.1, forward strand.
AAACCACTCGTCTGTTATCTTGAATGACGTGCTACTTCAACCACTCACATCAAAATCAACCCGTGATGCTGGCAAATCCAAATGAGAACAGCCAACATATTGGATAAGGACAGAGTTCATGTTTCCCTTGTGTGGATGTTCGAGTCGGTGGGATCCGTTTTCATTTTTTATTAAAAGAAAAATGATACAATTAATTAATTTTTCAAACTGAGACTCACTGAATTTGGCTCATTTTCTGTGAAGAACATATATCAGAATATATATTTAATGACAACATACCATATACACCCCTCCCTACACATTTCTATTACATGTAAGATGTCCGGGTCCACTGGCTAATAGAAGTGTAGAAATTGATGTTCTGTGTACAACACACACACACACACACACACACACACACACACACACACACACACACACACACACACACACACACACACACACACACACACACACACACACACACACACACACACACACACACACACACACAGACAGCACACACACACAGACAGCACACACACACAGACAGATAGCGGGCCTGGAGAGGAGGAGGACAGAGTGTAGGTACACAGAACATCAGAGGGTCAAATGTGCGAGAAAATGAGAGCAGACAGTCTTGACAAACAATGTTGCAACCTTGTGTGGGAACGGCAGGTGCAGAAATACAAAAGAAGAATCTCTGTGGGATGCAGAAACGGGCAGGGAAATTTTCCGTGCAACGTTCATATTGTTGTTACTATCGAATATTAATTCTTTAACCCTTGTGTAATGTTCATATTGTTGTTACTCAGCCAAGGTTTGTGGGTCTTATGGACCCGTTGCATTTTGTGGGTTTTAATGCCTCACAATCAAACACTTTTACGTTAAATTACAGAACAGATGTTTATTAAGATAAGGTAAACCTCTGTGTACCACGCACGCACGCGCACATAATGTCTGCTCTCATTTTCTCGCACATTTCATCCAGATTTCAGGGGTGTGAAGCGACTGGGATGAGAATCAGCACCTCCAAGTCCGAGTCCATGGTTCTCGCCCCGAAAAGGGTGGAGTGCCATCTCCGGGTTGGGTAGGAAATCTTGCCCCAAGTGGAGGAGTTCAAGTACCTCGGAGTCTTGTTCACGAGTGAGGGAAGAGTGGATCGTGAGATCGACAGGCGGATCGGTGCGGCCTCTTCAGTGATGCGGACGCTGTATCGATCCGTTGTGGTGAGGAAGGAGCTGAGCCGGAAGGCAAAGCTCTCAATTTACCGGTCGCTTTACGTTCCCATCCTTACCTATGGTCATGAACTTTGGGTTATGATCAAAAGGACGAGATCACGGGTACAAGCGGCCGAAATGAGCTTCTGTCGCCTTAGAGATAGGGTGAGAAGCTCTGCCATCCGGGGGGAGCTCAAAGTAAACCCACTGATATTCCACATGAAGAGGAGCCACATGAGGTGGTTCGGGCATCTGGTCAGGATGCCACCCGAATGCCTCCCTACAACGGGTCCATCAGGCCCACAAACACCGGCTGAGTAACAACAATATGAACATTACACATGGGTTAAATAATTAATATTCGATACATGCACCTCGGGATAGGTTGATTGGCCCTAGTGTGTGAATGTGAGTGTGAATGTGTCTGTCTCTGTGTTGGCCCTGCGATGAGGTTGCGACTGGTCCAGGGTGTACGCTGCCTTCCGGCCGATTGTAACTGAGATAGGCTCCAGCGCCCCTCGCCACCCCCTAACGGAATAAGCGGTAGAAAATATATGGATGGATGGATTCAACAAAACAGTTGCAATAGCAGAATCAATGTCAGCACAAGACTCCTCGCTCCGTGCCGCCATTGTCGTTTGAATCAAACAGTCCCTTCGGTGCTACGTTACATCTGCGAAATCCCGCACGCGATACTGATTGGTTCATTTTTTTTGCTGTCTTGAAGGAGGTTGCATCGCCCTCGATCCCAGACCCTTGTGTGGAGCTCAGCGAACTACAAACCCTGTTTCCATATGAGTTGGGAAATTGTCTTAGATGTAAATATAAACGGAATACAATGATTTGCAAATCATTTTCAACCCATATTCAATTGAATGCACAACAAAGACAATATATTTAATGTTCAAACTCATAAACTTAATTTTTTATTTGCAAATAATAAATAACTTGGAATTCCATGGCTGCAACACGTGCCAAAGTAGTTGGGAAAGGGCATGTCCACCACTGTGTTACATCACCTTTTCTTTGAACAACACTCAATAAACGTTTGGGAACTGAGGAAACTAACTTTTGAAGCTTTGAAAGTGGAATTCTTTCCCATTCTTGTTTTATGTAGAGCTTCAGTTGTACAACGCTGTCGTATTTTACGCTTCATAATGCGCCTCACATTTTCGATGGGAGACAGGTCTGGACTACAGGCGGGCCAGTAAGTACCCGCACTCTTTTTTTTACAAAGCCACGCTGTTGTAACATGCTGAATGTGGCTTGGCATTGTCTTGCTGAAATAAGCAGGGGCGTCCATGAAAAAGACGGTGCGTAGATGAAAGCATATGTTTTTCCAAAACCTGTATGTACCTTTCAGCATTATTGGTGCCTTCACAGATGTGTAAGTTACCCATGCCTTGAGCACTAATACACCCCCATACCATCACAGGTGCTGGCTTTTGAACTTTGCTTCGATAACAGTCTGGATGGTTCGCTTCCCCTTTGGTCCGGATGACACGATGTCAAATATTTCCAAAAACAATTTGAAATGTGGGCTCGTCAGACCACAGAACACTTTTCCACTTTGCACTTTCCACAGTCCATCTTGGATGATTTCGGGCCCAGAGAAGCCGGCGGCGTTTCTGGATGTTGTTGATAAATGGTTTTCACTTTGCATAATAGAACTTTAACTTGCACTTACAGATGTAGCGACAAACTGTATTTAGTGACAGTGGTGTTCGGAAGTGTTCCTGAGCCCATGTGGTGATATCCTTTAGAGATTGATGTCGGTTTTTGATACAGTGCCGTCTGAGGGATAGAAGGTCACGGTCATTCAATGTTGGTTTCCGGCCATGCTGCATACGTGGAGTGATTTCTCCAGATTCTCTGAACCTTTTGATGATATTATGGACCGTAGCTGTTGAAATCCCTAAATTTCTTGCAATTGCACTTTGAGAAAATTTGTTCTTGAATGTAGTCTGTCTATCTGTGTTGGCCCTGCGATGAGGTGGCAACTTGTCCAGGGTGTACCCCGCCTTCTGCCCGATTGTAGCTGAGATAGGCGCCAGCGCCCCCCGCGACCCCAAAAGGGAATAAGCGGTAGAAAATGGATGGATGGATGTTCTTAAACTGTTTGACTATTTGCTCACACAGTTGTGGACAAAGGGGTGTACCTCGCCCCATCCTTTCTTGTGAAAGACTGAGCATTTTTTGGGAAGCTGTTCTTATATCCAATCATGGCTCCCACCTGTTCCCAATTAGCCTGCACACCTGTGGGATGTTCCAAATAAGTGTTTGATGAGCATTCCTCAACTTTATCAGTTTTTTTCCCACCTTTTTCCACCTTTCCCAGCTTCTTTGTCACATATTGCTGGCATCAAATTCTAAAGTTAATGATTTTTTGGGGAAAAAAAAAATGTTTTTGAACATCAAATATGTTGTCTTTGTAGCATTTTCAACTGAATATGGATGGGTTGAAAAGGATTTTCAAATCATTGTGTTCCGTTTATATTTACATCTAACACAATTTCCCAACTCATATGGAAACGGGGTTTCTACAAGGATCTGGCGAGAGTCAGGTGACTGAATAATAGGTCCTAAAAACAACCCATTTTGGTTCACAAACCTCAGTTTGGAGAAAAAGGCGCACCATTGCAACCCTCCCTCCCTCCCTCCCTCCTCCTCCTATGTGATGTCTGACAAGGACATTCTTCCTTCACAACACAAATGCAAAGAAATGTTAACCCTTTCAGAGAGAGGGAGAGGGAGGGAGGGAGGGAGGGAGAGAGAGAGAGAAAGATAGAGAGAGAGAGAGAGAGAGAGAGAGAGAGAGAGAGAGAGAGAGGGAGAGAGAGAGAGAGAGAGAGAGAGGCTTGGCACGATCCACGCAGTGTGACATTGTGATTTCTGCTGCCGGTTGAGGATTTCACAAGAAGCTGGAAGAGGAGCAAACAGGACATTTTATTGTTTTTTCCCTTCATACCTTCTCAGTCCTGCCAAACGTGCTGCACTCCTCCTCCTCCTCCTTCTCATCCTCCTCCTCCTCATCGTCGTCCCCCTCTTGATTGGCAGCCGACCCCTGGGCTCAAGCCGCGCGGTGGCTGCTCCGGCGCGCCTCGGCTGAGATCCTGCACCCGACATGAGCGCACTGGGAGCCGGCGGCGGCGGCGGCGGCGAGCCTCCGTCGTCGCGGAGGACGAGTCGCGGGCGGTGGCGGACTTGGACGTGGAGCTGCTGGCTGATGCTGGCGGGGATGGCGACAGGCTCCGGGGACCCGTGGCTGTCCTCCGAGGCATGCCCGCCCTCATGCACCTGCAGCAGCACCAGGATCTCCTGCGTGGATCCGGAGAGGGGCATCAACGCCTTCCCCATCCTGCAGAGCGAGGCGGAGATGGAGAACATCACCGACATGTGAGTGCCTTCTTTTAATTTTTTTCTTATTTTATACCAATATTCATCCAGATCTCCTCCATGACAGCTGATGTCTGCAGCTGATAACCACAACTCATCCATCCATAACACATTTACACCACCTCAAGCATTGTTTTCCTTTCATTTCTGCATTTAATTATATGGCACCTGGCAGGAATATAATTGGTAAAGCCTTATAAATGGAGAAAGGCCAGCGTGCATGTGCATGTGCACACAGCATTGTCCAAATCTACACACACACACACACACACACACACACGCACACACACACACACACACACACACACACACACACACACACACACACACACACACACACACACACACACACACACACACACGACCGTGATTGTCTATTTATGAAGCACACAAGCAGAGAGAAAAAAAAAAATCCATTTTGCAAGTGATTTTCTCAGCGGGTGTCAGCTGCCTATCCAAAATGATCAGTGAAGTTTTTCCTTGCCCTGATGTGGGATACGAACCGAGAATGTCGTGGCGGCTTGTGCAGCCCTTTGAGACACTTGTGATTTAGGGCGATGTATAAATAAACATGGATTGATCATACTAACAACATGTCTCGTCATCCGACATGTTGAAAAGAAATAAAGGATCGAGATGGAAACTTAACTTGGCAAAAGGAGACATGCAACCTTGTTGATGGTCACTTTTTTCCTTTTGGTCAGATAAAGGCCAATCTGTGGCCTTGGTTGGTCCTTGGGTGCTTTTTTTTTTTTTTTTACCCTCCCCAATCATTTTTTTTTTAAATGAGCACTACTGCTGAAATGCTTCCCGAGTGTGTCGCTTGAGGAAAACACACACACTACTCACGAGGAAAACACACACACTACTCACGGCTGTGCAGGATAAAGAAGAAAAAAAAGGAAGACATAGTTAGAACTCTTGATAAGCTGGGTGTGAATGTGGTCTATTCAATGAGAATTATGTAGTATTTTTACTTTAAAGTGATACATTTTTTTTGATATTGTTCATACTTGAGCGGTTACATCTACTGTAATATTGGGATTTGTTAAATATTGTATATATTAAATAAAATATAATATAATATAATAATATTTTATGTGCTGTTTATATATTATGTAAATATTAAATATATTCTCTATTTTATATTGCTACCACGGTACATTTTTAGTCTACGTTATACTTGCATTATCCTTTCCATCCGTACCCTTTCCATCCTTTGTAACTTTCCTTGTGGATCAATGAAGTTTGTCTAAGTCCAAAAATTATTTTAAATGCATGACAAGTAACATTGACCATAAACTGTATTAGCGTTAACTCACATTCTAAAGTCAAGGAAGCATGTCACAAGAAAGTGATAAAAACAGCAGAGATGTTATCTTTAATAATGATTTGGAGTCCATGAGAAAGTGGGTGGTAATTATTATTAGTCATGTTTACATTTGTCAATGTAAACAGGACTATCAGTCATGTTTACATTTGTAAATGTAAACACGACTATTTTTGCGTATGTCTCCAAGGTATATACGCTTGTTAGAAAGCATCCAGTAACAAACGTGTCTGCATCATTCAACTTACTGCGTTATGAGCTTAACTTAACTGTATCAGCGTTGGTTATAAGGCATGCGCTCGCAGTCTAAAGTCGAGGAATCATCCAGTAACCAACGTGTGTGCATTATAGAAGTTACTGCATGATGAGCTTAACTTAACTGTATCAGCGTTGGTTATAAAGCATGCATTCACAGTCTAAAGTTGAGGAAGCGTGTCACAAGAAAGTGCAAAAACAGCCGAGAAAGCATCCAGTAACAAACGTGTCTGCGTCATTCAACTTACTGCGTTATGAGCTTAACTTAACTGTATCAGCGTTGGTTATAAGGCATGCACTCGCAGTCTAAAGTCGAGGAAGCATGTCACGAGAAAGTGCAAAAACAGCCGAGACGTTATCTCTAATAATGATTCGGAGTCCATGAGAAAGTGTAATGTAATTTTTATTGTATTATTGCGCCACACAGCAGTAACAGAACCAATGTTGGTAAGGAGCAAAGTGCTCAAGTAGCGTTTATAGCGCTCAATAGGAGCGTAAAATACATTTTAAAGCGTATGTATTGTTTAGATAAATGTGGAGTTAATACAAAACACATAAAGCAGGAGGTTGCCTTTAATTGGGGTGTCCCGGTCTGATATTGATATCAGCGGATGGTATCAGCTTGCATGTAAAAACCTCCGACATAAGCGCTCCGATACAAGAAAAGTTCAAGCTTGCCACATGTAATAAGTGTCCTTATTTGAACAATATTGCAGTCAATGTAAAATGATTATTATTGCGTATGTCTCCAAGCTATATACGCTTGTTTGAAAGCATCCAGTAACAAACGTGTCTGCATCATTCAACCTACTGGGTTATGTGCTTACTGCGTATCAGCGTTGGTTATAAGGCACACGCTCGCATTCTAAAGTCGAGGAAGCAAGATTTGAGAAAGTGAGAAAGCATCCAGTAACAAACGTGTCTGCGTCATTCAACTTACTGCGTTATGAGCTTAACTTAACTGTATCAGCGTTGGTTATAAGGCATGCACTCGCAGTCTAAAGTCGGGGAAGCATGTCACAAGAAAGTGCAAAAAACAGCCAAGACGTTATCTCTAATAATGATTTGGAGTCCATGAAAAAGTGGAAGGTAATTATTATTGTGTTATTGCGCCACACAGCAGCAACAGAACCAATGTTGGTAAGGAGCAAAGTGCTCAAACAGCATTTATAGCGCTCAATATGAGCATAAAATACATTTTAAAGCGTATGTGTTGTCAGATAAATGTGGAGTTCATACAAACCACATGAAGCAGGAGGTTGCCTTTAATTGGGGTGTCCCGGTCTGATATTGATATCAGCAGATGGTATCGGCTTGCATGTAAAAACCTCCGACATAAGCGCTCCGATACAAGCAAAGTTCGAGCTTGCCATATGTAATAAGTGTCCTTAATTGAACAATATTGCAGTCAATGTATACATGATTATTAGTGCATATGTCTCCAAGGTATATACGCTTGTTAGAAACCATCCAGTAAAAAACGTGTCTGCATCATTCAACTTACTGCGTTATGAGCTTAACTTAACTGTATCAGCGTTGGTTATAAGGCATGCACTCGCATTCTAAAGTCGAGGATGTATGTCACGAGAAAGTGCAAAAAACAGCCAAGACGTTATCTTTAATAATGATTTGGAGTCCATGAGAAAGTGGAAGGTAATTATTATTTTATTATTGTATTATTGCGCCACACAGCAGCAACAGAACCAATGTTGGTAAGGAGCAAAGTGCTCAAAAAGCATCTATAGCGCTCAATAGGAGCGTAAAAGACATTTTAAAGCCTATGTATTGTTAGATAAATGTGGAGTTAATACAAAACACATAAAGCAGGAGGTTGCTTTTAATTGGGGTGTCCCGGTCTGATATTGATATCAGCGGATGGTATCGGCTTGCATGTAAAAACCTCCGACATAAGCGCTCCGATACAAGCAAAGTTCAAGCTTGCCATATGTAATAAGTGTCCTTAATTGAACAATATTGCAGTCAATGGAAAGATGATTATTGTGTATGTCTCCAAGGTATTTAAGCTTGTTAGAAAGCATCCAGTAACAAACGTGTCTGCATCATTCAACTTACTGCGTTATGAGCTTAGCTTAACTGTATCAGCGTTGGTTATAAGGCATGCGCTCGCATTCTAAAGTCGAGGAAGTGTGTCACAAGAAAGTGCAGAAACCAGCCCAGACGTTATCTTTAATAATGATTTGGAGTCCATGAGAAAGTGGTGAGGTAATTATTATTGTTTTATTGCAGCAAAAACAAATGAACACATAAGTCCATTCTACACGGTTAATACCTACCATTGTTCTCTGACTCATTACACTTGATCAAGCCTTTTCAAACAAAGTAATAAAAAAATGAACCTCTAAATGTCTTTTAATAAGCAAACAATGTCGATCCTTTTTGGTATTTTAGTAAAGAAAAAAACAGGGTTCTAGGAGCTAGCACACAATAGGACACAAGCTAGCCATATGTAATACGTGTCCTTAATTGCAGTCTACAGCACCGCATTTGTCAATGTAAACATGATTATTGTTGTAGGTATATACGCTTCTTAGAAAGCACCCAGTAACACACGTGTCTGCATCAAACAAATTAACACTCCACTTTACTTGAAATACGGCATAAGTCCATTTTCGACGGTTAATACCTGGCCATTGTTCTCTGACTCATTACACCTGACCAGGCCTTTTCGAACAAAGTAATACAAATATGTATCTTGATTCGTGCTGATATGTATAACGTCGGTGTATCAGCCAATACTCAGGGCTCCAATCTTGGTATCGGAACGGAAGTGAAAGGGTTGTACATAGGGATGTCCGATAATATCGGATTGCCGATGTTATCGGCCGATAAATGCTTTAAAATTTAATATCGGAAATTATCAGTTTCAAAATTGTCGGTATTGTTTCAAAAAGTAACATTTATGACTTTTTAAAATGCCACTGTGTACACGAACGTAGTGAGAAATACAGAGTGCCAATTAACCTTAAAGGCACTTCCTTTGCATGTCACCTTATATTGTCGGCTTTTCGCACACACACAAGGGAAGGCAACTCATACTTGGTCAACAGCCATACAGGTGACAATGAGAGTGGCCGTATAAACAACTTTAACAAAACTGAGGTATCTAAGGAAGTAAATATTAAAATAAATGGAGATAAAATTGAGCGTGTCTTTGATACTAAGTTTTTGGGAGTTATAATTGATTATAAATGATCATGGAGACAACACGTAAATTATATAAAAACAAAAATATCAAAAACACTTGGTGTTTTGTATAAAACTAAAGAATTACTTAATTATAATTCTTTGTTAACAATTTATTATACTTTGATACTTCCATACATGACATACTGTGTAGAACTCTGGGGAACCACTTTTAAAACCATAACTAATGATATTGTTTTGCTGCAAAAAAAAACTGTACGGCTAATAAACAAAGCAGGATATTATGACCATACCCATCCATTATTTGTTAAATCAAAACTTATGAAATTTCAAGATATTGTTTATTATAAAATAACACAGATAATGTTCAAAGCAAAAATAAATACTCTTCCAGAAGGAATTCAAAAATACTTCTCTCTACAGACCAGCAAATACAATCTAAGAGATGAATCTAAGTTTATTTTACCAAAAGCAAGATTAGTTGTTAAACGTAGATGTTTATCTGTTCTCGGTGTTAATTTGTGGAATTCTGTTGGTAAAGAAATAAAAATGAGTGACTCAGTATTTAATTTCAAAAAGAACATGTCACAATGTATTTTAAAAAGTTATGTGAACTAGAAATTTATGTTTGTTTGGTTAAATGTTGTATTTAGAAGGTATGTATGTTTATCAATTTACAGAAAAGTGTATGTGTGTAGGTACATATTTTTGTATTATTTGTTGGGGGGCAGCCTGAATGTGGATGCTGAATGACTATATTTCTTTTTGTGTTGCAGAATTATTAGAAAAGGTAACTTAATTGAATGTAAAAAATTTATGTTGGGCATATAAGCTTTTTTGCTTCTGCCTGTTTCAGTCATGTTATTCATTTTTGAATCGTGATCTATGTTTGAATATGTTTTTGTTAGACTGAAAATAAACTGAACTGAACACTGTTACAAATATGCGCCACACTGTGAACCCACACCAAACAAGAATGACAAACACATTTCGGGAGAACATCCGCACCGTAACACAACAGAACAAATACCCAGAATCCCTTGCAGCACTAACTCTTCCGGAACGCTACAATATACACCCCCGCTAACTTCCCCACCTCAACCCCGCCCGCTTCAACCTCTCTTTACGGTGTCTCTCAGGGAGAGCATGTCCAAAATTCCAAGCTGCTGTTTTGAGGCATGTTAAAAAAAAAAAATGCACTCTGTGACTTCAATAATAAATATGGCAGGGCCATGTTGGCATTTTTTTTCCCCCCATAACTTGAGTTGATTTATTTTGAAAAACGTTGTTACATTGTTTATGCATCCAGCGGGGCATCACAACAAAATTAGCCATAATAATGTGTTAATTCCACGACTGCATATATCGGTATTGGTTGATATCGGAATTAGTAATTAAGAGTTGGACGATATCGGAATATGGGATATCGGCAAAAAAGCCATTATCGGACATCTCTAGTTGTACCTAATGTCATGACTGGTTCATTTATCTTCTTTTGACTTATTTTTTTGCTTAAATCAATTCTTGTGTCTGGTTATTGTTTTTATATTGATATTATCTCGATTTTGTATGTACTTCATGTCATATTTTATTCATCGTGGTACTTTTTCCCGTCACTTAGAATATTGTTTGTCCTTGGTATGTTAATGTGTATATTGTAGGCCTTTGGTTCTATGTTTTATTTTTGCAAAAAATATACATCAATTTTTTAAAATCCCTTTTTTTTATGTTTTGTATGAAGATTATTATGTAAACTCCAAGTTGTATTTTATTTGGACTTTAACAATATTATGTCATACCCACTCCAACTAGGAGAGACCTAGAAATGGGGGGGTTGGGGGGGGGGGGTTTACCCACATTTGCGGTCCTCTCCAAGGTTTCTCATAGTCATTCTCATTGACATCGCACTGGGTTGTGAGTTCTTCCTTGCCCTTATGTGAGCGCTGATCCGCGGATATCGTTGTGGCTTATGCAACCCTTTGAGACACTAAAGATTTAGGGCTATATAAATAAACATTGATTAACTGATTGATTCTGCGATGAGGTGGTGACTTGTCCAGGGTGTACCCAGCCTTTCGCCCAATTTTAGCTGAAATAGTCACCAGTGCCCCCTGCCACCCCAAAGGGAATACGCGGTAGGAAATGGATGGATGGATAATTGATTTAATGATTTTTATTTTATTTTTTTTCGTTACTATTTTTCTATTACAAAATGTTATTATTGATCATGTTGGACTGTATTGTAATCTTTTGTTTTGTGATTTTGTGATTTTTTTTTTTTTTTTTTGCCTAGATACCAGCAAAAAAAGTCTCCACTGCAGTGTAGACGAACGGGGATCCTTAATAAACTAAACTAAACTAAACCCCTTTTTGTTAATGCCAATATTTTGTGACTCTCCGCTAATACATTACTTTGGCTGAGAAAACTACTTTTCATATCCATACTTTCAATTTGTCTTTAAAGTTATTGTACTTGGAGAGAATATTTGAGTTCATGCATTAGATGGCACCAAAGTACATCGGCCTTGTGTTCGTTCCAGAGCATTGGTCAATTTGATTAGTCCAACTGTAACTAACCACATTTTTACTCAACCGCTTAAACAGCGAAATACTGGAATACGTTGTGGTCGTCTACAGCATTTTGTACAGCTCGTCTCCATTAACATTTCTGATCAGATCTTTTTGATCGGTTAAACTAGTGTCACATCTAGTGTTAAAATAAGAGGACTTATTTACATTGTTTACAACGTTGTTTCTTTCAGAATGTCTGTCCTTACTTTAAATGTAGTAATAAATAAAAAAAATACCTACTGTCCTCCATTAACCTTCTAGACAAGCACCGACTCAGAGCCTTTTCTTTAAAAATAAATTTTTTTGTGTGTGTTTAGGGTATGTGCTTATAGAGGCGCAATTATATGGCTTTATCATAGCTGCTTTGTGTCACTCCGGATTGTGTTTTTTTTGTTCTGTTATTTTCTTGCCGCTGGGTTTAACAAACGAGCTGTCTGACACACGCATCTGGTATCTTCTGACAGCTACATCGCCAACCAGAGCAGCTTCTCCTCCATCAACGACAAAGACCTGCACTACTACAAGAACCTCAGAAACCTGTGAGTCTCCTACAGCATGCCACAATATAACGAGACCATTATAATACAATTGTGTTTTTTTTAAATGCAGTATATCTATCAGCGTAATTTCCGCCACATTTTCCCTAGGCTTTGAACCCCGCGGTTTATAAAGCGGTGCGGCTAATTTATGGATTTTTCTTCGCTAATGGCCACAATACAAGTAGTTTACATTAAACAGAAACAAAGACAGTGAAAATGTGTGTTATTGTTTGTGCTATGGCATCATCAGGTGCAGCAGGGTGAACGTCTAGAGTAGTTCCTTCAGTTAAGTGCTTTGAACTGGAAGTACAAATGCCGTCCCGTTCTTTAGGCGTCCATAACGTATTTACTCATATGGTTTCTTCATTCATCACTCCAGGAAAGTTTTGTAAGTTTTACAATACAACTAAAACTATTCATACTTGCTAAACCATCCATCTTTGTAAGTGCAAACTTTTTGACTTGGGGGCCACATTGGGTTAATAAATAAATATATATATATATATATATATATATATATATATATATATATATATATATATACATGTATGTATATATACATATTAGAGATGCGCGGATAGGCAATTATATCATCCGCAACCGCATCACTAAAGTCGTCATCCACCCGCAATTCACCCGAACCGACATTTCATCAAAGCCACGACAACCCGCCACCCGCCAGTTGTTATATATCTAATACAGACGATGCAAGGCATTAGTGAGCTTAGAAAGTGTAACTCCCTCCAAATAGCACAGACACAATGGCTTTCTTGAACTGATTTATTTGAAGGCTTACTTTCCCTTCAAATTCACCGTGAAAACTTTAATAAATAAAGCAGGTTAGAAACGTAAAAATAATAACATGCACAGCATGTGGATGAAACATTTTACCAAGTAAAATACCAACAAATGACAAATACCTCGTTGGCCATACCCGGAAGTAGCTTCCTTACATACATCGACAGAGCAAACGAAACGCTTCAAAATAAAAGCATGCCCACATACTGTTTCAAAGAGTGCTGTTCGTTTTTCGTTTGTGGGTAACAACATTTAACTATTTAAAAATGGTTGATTTCTATAGGCTAGTAAGGTAAAGTGTTGTACCTGACAAGTTTGGGCTACTTTGCTTCTGCAGCCTTCATCAGAGGTGTCATGTGATGTTAGCGTGACCTTGTCTGTGACGTGATCTATGGATTGTACCATCAAGAGTTGTCAGGTACAACACTTTACCTACTAGCCTATATAAATCAACCATTTATAAATACACGTCAGTAGGCTAAATGAACCTCTTCAACATAACATTTAACTATGTATAATGTAGCGGCTGGCTACGGGGTGTTAGCCAATGACTTTGGCTGGGGGGCGGGACTTCCGGAAGAGATAGGGAAGTGACGTTATCGACAAGAAGTGAGAGTTTGCATTGTATCGGGAAAAGCGTTAGAGCCATGAGAGCTGTTGTGTGGTTGTATTACATCTTGTGCAATAAAGACAAGACAAACGAAGAAGTTTTATGAGCCTACATTCCTGGGATTATTACAATATATAATTCCGAATTGGTTCAACCGCCACCCGCCCGAATCTATTTAAAATCTATTTTTTCGTCATGTCACCCGCCCGACCCCCGGTTTATCCGCGGACTCCGCGGTTGTGACCGCAAACCGCGCATCTCTAATACATATATATATATATATATATATATATATATATATATATATATATATATATATATATGTATGTATATATATGTATGTATATATATATATATATATATATATATATATATATATATATATATATATATATATATGTATATATGTATATATGTATATATGTATGTATATACTGTATATGTATATATATGTGGATATATATATATATATATATACTGTATATATTTTTTGTATATATGTGTATATATGTATGTATGTGCCTTGCGATGAGGTAGCGACTTGTCCAGGGTGTACGCCGCTTATCGGCGTACGCCTTTTTCTACACCTTTTTCCTATATATATATATATATATATATATATATATATATATATATATATATATATATATATATGTCTTGATAGGATTATCCAGAGAATAGTGCTCGATACCGTGGTAGAGCGCAATATGTAGGTGTGGGAAAAAAAAAAAAAAAAATCACAAGACTACTTCATCTCTACAGATCTGTTTCATGAGGGAACCCCTCATGAAACAGATCTGTAGAGATGAAGTAGTCTTGTGATTTTTTTTTCCCACACCTACATATATATATATATATATATATATATATATATATATATATATATATATATATATATATATATATATATATATATATATATATATATATATATATATATATATATATATGTGTATATGTATGTATATGTATGTTGCACCGGTTACAGAAGGAAAAATGGCAGCTGCAGATTGGACAGAATGAGAGTGGGCTTCTCCATATTAAACAGGAAGGTTAACGACAATGACAGATTTGTCAGCATTTTAATGCCCAAATGTGATAAATATGACGCTTTTTTTTGATGCGTAAGCTGCTGATGAGTTTGTTTGTTTGCTTGGCGTCAGAACGGTGACCAACAGCAGGCTGACGTACGTTTCTAAGCTGGCCTTTCAAAACAACATCAAACTGCAGTATCTGTAAGTACACAACCAGTTATTCAAATAAAACCTACTTGAAAATGTTGTTTTCTCAACTTTAAGTATGCACTGTATGATTATTATAATTTTTTGTACATAACCCATAAGCAGTGAAATTGGCACGTTGTGTGAATCGTAAATAAAAACAGAATACAATGATTTGCAAATCATTTTCAACTTATATTCAATTGATTGGAATGCAAAAGCAAGATACTTAACGTTCAAACTGAAAAACTATTATTTTTTGCAAATTTGGAATATGATGCCTGCAACATGTTTCAAAAAAGCTGACACAAGTGGCAAAAAAGACTGAGAAAGCTGATGAATGCTCATCAAACACTTATTTGTAACATCCCACAGGTGAGCAGGCTAATTAGGAACAGGTGGGTGCCATGAGTGAGTATAAAAGCAGCTTCCATGAAATGCTCAGTCATTCACAAACAAGGTAGCGGGGCGAAGGTCACCACTTTGTCAACATATGCGTGAGCAAGTTGTCGAACAGTTTAAGAACAGCATTTCTCAACGAGCTATTGCAAGAAATTTAGGGATTACACCATCTACGGTCCGTAATCTTATCAAAAGTTTCAGAGAATCTGGAGAAATCACTGCAAGGCCGAAAACCAACATTGAAAGTCTGTGACTTTTGATGCATTACCTCAGGTGGTAATGCATCAAAAACCGACATCGGTGTGTAAAGGATGTCAACACATTGGCTCAGGAAGACTTCAGAAAACCACCACAGTCGGTCGCTACATCTGTAAGTCCAAGTTAAAACTCTACTATGCAAAGTGAAGGCCATTTATCAACAACACCCAGAAACGCCGCCGGCTTCGCTGGGCCCGAGCTCATCTAAGATGGACTGATGCAAAGTCGTAAAGGGTTCTGTGGTCTGATGAGTCCACATTTCAAATTGTTTTTGGAAACTGTGGACGTCGTGTCCTCCGGACCAAAGAGGAAAAGTACCATCTGGATTGTTGGCGCAAAGTTGAAAAGCCAGCATCTGTGATGGTATGGGGTTGTATTAGTGCCCAAGGCATGGGTAACTTACACATCGGTGATAGCACCATTAATGCTGGAATGTACATACAGGTTTTGAAGCAACATATGTTGCCATCCAAGCAACGTTCTCATGGACGCCCCTGCTTATTTCAGCGAGACAATGCCAAGCCACGTGTTAAAACAGCGTGGCTTTGTAGTAAAAGAGTGCGGGTACTAGACTGGCCTGCCTGTAGTCCAGACCTGTCTCCCATTAAAAATGTGTGGCACATTATGAAGCCTAAAATACCACAACAGAGAACCCGGACTGTTGAACAACTTAAGCTGTACATCAAGCAAGAATGGGGAATCATTCCACCTGAAAAGCTCAAAAATGTGTCTCCTCATTTCCCAAACATGTACTGAGTGTTTTTAAAAGGAAAGGCCATGTAACACAGTGGTAAAAATGCCCCTGTGCTAACTTTTTTTTACAATGTATTGCTGCCATTAAATTCTAAGTTAATGATTATTTGCAAAAAAAAATAATGTTTTTCAATTCGAAGATTAAATATCTTGTATTTGCAGTCTATTCAATTGAATATAAGTTAAAAAGGATTTGCAAATCATTGTATTCTGTTTTTATTTACAAATTACACAACATGCCAACTTCCTTGGTTATATGCTTTGCAATTTAAAGTTGAGGACGAACACAATTTGAATCCAAAAAATGCACTGTTTACTTGAACTGAGTGCAATGATAATGAATGACTCAAACCTTTGCTCTGCAGGAATCTGAAAGATAACAACCTGTCATCGCTCTCCTGGACGATATTCAGACACCTCAACATCTCTTACCTGTGAGTTGTCGCCTTTAAGGGTGGGCGTCGCCGATTAACTTGCGATATCATGGCGATATTTTGCCTAGGATAATATTGGCCCACAGCGATGTTGAAAAAAAACAAAACGCCGGCATCAATAATTTCTATACAACAAAAAAAAAAGGACAACTTCCGTGATGTTAGTGGACAGCCGAGTCAGCATTAAAACAGCTGTCAGTTTCACACCAACAGCTGAGTAGCACAACTGGTCTTTGAGACACTTGGGATTAAGGGCTATATAAAAATAAACTTTGATTGATTGATTGACTTAGATTCATTTTAAAGTGCATGCACTAAGCAAGAGGTTGCCTACAGCCACACCTGTAAATCCCAATTTTGTTTTGGTTAGAGAAGGGACACTTTTGTATACCACACACCCGACGACTACAGGATTGTGATACAATATAAGGGGTAATTGGTTGATTCACAGCAGGGGTGTCAAACTCATTCTAAATCAGGGGCCACATGGAGAAATATCTACTCCCAAGTGGGACGGACTGGTAAAATCACGGCACGATAACTTAAAAATAAAGACAACTTCAGATTGTTTGTTTTTGTTTAAAAATAGAACAAGTGTATTCTGAAATTGTACAAATCATAATGTTTTTTTCTTTTTCTACTTACATGTTGTGGTTGATTGTATTCTATCTTTGTCATTATTTATATTTTCTGAATAAATTATGTGATAATGTTCATCAGTCAACTCATTGGTGTTAATTTTTCAATCCGTCAAAATATATATTTTTTTTAAATCAAAATCAAATTACAGTATGTTATTTATGTACTTTGTGTTAGGAATTGGTCAAGGAGGTGACCCCAGGATGCAGAGACGGGAGACAAGGTTGAATTACAAAAAGGGAAAATTTAATAAGTCCAAAAAGTGTAACTAAAGGCGATGGGGCAGAAGTGCACACCATGAATAAACAAACAAAACAGTGACCAAGCTGTCAGTGACGAGCTTAAATACTCCCTGGGTGAAATTGGTTGCAGGTGTGTCTTATTGTCCGCCCCTCGCTGAGGACTAATTAGCTGGAGGAAACAGACATCACAAAAAAAATGATAAAACAGGGAAAATGATAAAACACGACAGTTTGATCGACTGACATACAAAGTTCATGTGGTTTATTCTGTACATATGTAGCATTATCTACAAAATATACAAATAATTGCTAGTGTGACATCCGGTGGACACATTTAGAACAGCAGTTTCTTTCATTAAAAAATTTCAGGTAAATTTTTATACTTAGCAAACTCATTTTATCCGGCCCGCGGTCCGTACGTTTAACACCCCTGATTTACAATATTCACCTCACACTTTGTTAATCATGTGTGCAATTCCAGAAAGTTCTTCCAAAATTAAGGCGAACTTGTCTTGCCGCAGTTTGTTCCCATTTAACCCACACGGAAAAAAAACATTTTGTAGTCTATTTTTGCTCCGGTTCTCACTGTCCTTGACTGTCTGCAATAATGTGTGTGTGTGTGTGTGTGTGTGTGTGTGTGTGTGTGCGTGCGTGTGTGTGTAGGATCCTGACAGGAAACCCTCTGCACTGCTCCTGTGAGAACATGTGGATCAAACGGTGGTTGGGAGAAGAAGCAGACACTCAGGATCTGCGCTGCATTGATGACGGAGGAGGACGCAACCTGCTGTCCCGACTCATACTCGCTAACTGTGGTGAGGACACCCACACCCATACACCTTTACATGACCGGACACTCCATTAGGTACTGAAAGGAGCGCAGAACTCCACCAAGGCAAAGGCCCCTTCTACACTATCCAGGGTAAATCCCACCGACTCAGCTACTTACTCAACCTACTCAGTGGCCCAGTGGTTGGATCAGACCTGGTCAAATTAAGGCCCGGGGCCACATGCGGCCCGTTTAGCTTTACAATCTGGCTCGCCGGACCTTCCCAAATAATTTTTTTAGATCTTTAAGATGGAAAGTGTAGCTCTCATTATGATGTGCTGTCACGTTTTCTATTGACCGTAAGTCTTCAACTATACAAAGTATTTCACTGGTTGGAATCTGCGTTTCTGGATGATATACCAGGTACTATGGTAATGGTATTAGTTACCATGGTAATCTAGTTAGTTACAATGGTCATCTAATTAGTTGCTGTGGTAATCTATGTCACAGCAGCTCAATATCATATATATCAGATTGTAGGTGGGTTTATTTTGTACCCTTCGCGTTCATATTTCACTGTTTGTTGCATTTTTGTAGCGTTTCACTTGATTGTAAAATATGTCGATCGAAAGGGGGTACGGCATCCATATTTTGTCAATATTCAATGTTTTATGGTTCATAGAAAAACTTAAGATTCCATTATGTTTTTTAAGGCGGTCTGTCATAACGTTTTTTACATTCAATCAGACATTAATGTGAGGTTTTGTATTAGTGTTCCTAAAAATAGATACATACCGGCCGCCAGACACACTTTTTTCCCTAAATGTGGCCCCCCGAGTCAAAATAATTGCCCAGGCCTGGGTTAGGGTGTCCGCCCTGAGATCGGTAGGTTGCTAGTTCGAACCCCGACCGAGTCATACCAAAGACGCCGAGTGGTAAATGCGCATGTCATAGTCACCTCCATTGTTGCTTTGTGTGCAAGTTCTTCAATTAAATGTAACTTATCCGAACAATATCCAGTGTTGTGGTATTTCAATTAACTGGAATCCAGTGTGCTGTGGGGCCCTATTGTATTGAGCTATCATAAATTAATCAAATCTTTATTGGACACGTGAAAGTAAAAAAATGTGTTAAGAACATTTTACATCAGTCAATCTAGGAATTTAGATATCTGGTCAGGAGATTGTCCTTTCGTTTTTGGTGACTTTATATACTCTGGACCTAGACGTTGAGTCCGCGACATACATGGCGGACAATAACTAATAGTCTGCTTTGCAAGTCCAAATGCATTCGATGTTTCCCTTCGTCTTCCTTTGACGTTGTCACGATCTGTGGTCTGGATCATGTTTCTGTCATGACGTGGGGGTTTACACAGCTTAATGCGAGGATTGTTCTCCCAGGACGCAAACAAACTTTTCCGGACCAGGCGTGAAGGTCGGAACACATTTATTTTCTCAAGAAAAGCGTGCTGTTCACACGAGAAGCTAACAAACTAAAACAACTTAATGCAAGAAACATAGAAACTTAACACTTTACATGGCCTCTGGCATGGAACAACCAGGACTTACTGTGGCATGAAAACGAGCAGCATGAACTATGGCATGAAACGATCAATAAGCATGAAAGGAGCAGCGAGAACAATGGTATCGTATGAAAACTAGCAATGTCGCCAAGACAACTAACTGGCAAAACAGGCTTAAATAATAGTCTCTGATTAGAGCAGGTGCGTGATCCGAACACTGGGGGCAGGTGAAACTAATGGGTCGTCATGGTAACTAAACAAGGGAGCGTAAACAGGAACTTAAAGATTCCAAAACTAACAGAAAATAACAAACAACATGATCCAGACCACAGATCATGACAGACGGCCTTAGTAATACAAAGCACATGCTAACTTTTTTATCTAGCCCACGGGAGCCCGCATTCTCGTTGTCTCTCCTTGGACAAATGGACCAAGTTTTTCGGTAAGTAGAATTACAGCTAACCCGGACATTCGAAAGTTCTCTTGCCGTCTGAGATGTGTAGTATCGCAAATAGCTGCAATCGCGCGTTTTCTTCTCTTAAGGTATTCATGAGTGATTTCCACAAGGGTCTGTACATGTAGAAGGAGAAACACGGGTATGTCTGGATGACTCGCCTTCATCTTTCCAGTGATTAGCCTCCGGTTGTTGTGACACTGGCTGTGTCTTTCTGGCGTCACTTCCTCTCCGAACTCCGTTTGTAAACGATCAATGAGTCCATACAAAGCTAAGAGCCGGAGATTCAAGAAATAGACGTCGCACTGGGGACGGCGTGGCGCAGTTGGGAGAGTGGCCGTACCAGCAACCTGAGGGTTCCTGGTTCAATCCCCACCTTCTACCAACCTCGTCACGTCTGTTGTGTCCTTGAGCAAGACACTTCACTTCCTGATGGTTCGTGGTTAGGGCCTTGCATGGCAGCTCCCGCCATCAGTGTGTGAATGTGTGTGTGTATGGGTGAGTGTGGAAATAGTGTCAAAGCGCTTTGAGTACCTTGAAGGTAGAAGAGCGCTATACAAGTATAACCCGTTTACCATTTACTTATCCGTGTAAAAAGTTATCCGAGGAGGGTTACCTTAAACGAGGGTTTAGTGTGGCTGAAACGGGGCTTAGGCTAAATAATTATTTGTTTTAAGGCAGGGCTCTCAGACACCAATTGCGGCCCGCGAGACGTTATTTTGCGGCCCCCACCTGAATATGAAAGTTTAATGTTAGTACGGCCCGCAAGTTTTATATGAATGGCGGTTGACAGCGTTGTGTTATTTGGGTCCAAATTGGCTCTTTCAACGTTCTGGGTTGCCTACACCTGCGTTAGTGGAAAATCGGAAAATGAGTGAAAGCAACAGAAATGTTGCCATGGAGACAGGGTTTTTTTTACGTGCCTGGCTGCAGTCACACTGCGACACCTGTCAGTCAGTAATAACAGTCCCCGAGAACCTGGACCAATTCAAACCGTCATTTTTTTTTTTTTATTGTTTAATTTGCATTGCCTCACACGATGAACACCATATATATTTCTATATGCTGCTGTCACCTTTTTGCACTCGCTATCCCGAAAGTTTCCCGGCTATTATTCACCGACCGCCGTGTTACTGTAGGGAGGAAAAGCGGAACGACACACATTGCGGAAATAACATTATTCTCCATGCGTCGGCTGAATACAAATATATTCAACAACCCCAAACGTGTCTTTTTCAAAGCCGGCAGTGAAGAGAAAGGTTTGTGATGAGCAAAGACAATTCCAGCAAAAGTGGGAGATGCAATATTTCTTTGTTGACAAAGGGGCACCCCGACGTGTCTTATTTGCACAGAGAAAGTTGCGGTGCTCAAGGGATACCATTTGAAACGTCATTATACAACTAGACATGCAACATTTTTTTAAAGAAATCTTTTCTTGCGACCCAGCCTCACCCAGACTCTGTATCCAGCGGCCCCCAGGTGAAGTGAGTTAGAGACCCCTGGTTTAAGGGGTTCGTGTAGACATAGCCTCAGTGCATCGACAAAGCCAGGATTAAACTTTAAGTCACAGTCTTTCTGGGATGGAATAAAAAACACAACATGTAAACTCTTCGAGGTATCAAGTATCTCAT
Source organism: Nerophis ophidion (assembly GCF_033978795.1). NCBI lineage: Eukaryota > Metazoa > Chordata > Actinopteri > Syngnathiformes > Syngnathidae > Nerophis > Nerophis ophidion. The sequence continues at coordinate 35,356,569 of NC_084611.1, forward strand.
TTGTCATGTCCACGTATCAATCCAATGCTAACTCAACAAACCGTAAGAAACAGATGTAATAAATGTTCTCGTGTTTGTCAGAGACATTTTGGGGCAACGAGGGTGCCAAACGACGGTGTGTTCGAAGCAGAAGACATAAAACGACAGGTTTTAAGTTTCACGTGGGTCGAGGAGGAGTAGCCACATGAGCCAGGGGTCACCAACCTTTTTGAAACCAAGAGCTACTTTTTGGGTACTGATTAATGCGAAGGGCTACCAGTTTGATACACACTTAAATAAATTGCCAGAAATAGCCAATTTGCTAAATTTTCCTTTAATAAATAAATCTACTGTATGTATACACACACACACATATATATATATATATATTCATATATTTATTTGTATATATATACATATATATATATATATATATATTTATTTGTATGTATATACATATATATATATATATATATTATATTCATATATTTATTTGTATATATATACATATATATATATATATATATATTATATATATGAATATATATTATATATATATATATATATATGTATATATATATATATATATATATATATATAAATATATATATATATATATATATATATACATATTTAGAAAAAAGGGTATTTCTGTCTGTCATTCCGTCGTACATTTTTTTTCCTTTTACGGAAGGTTTTTTGTAGAGAATAAATGATGAAAAAAACACTTAATTGAATGGTTTAAAAAATGAGAAAACAGGAAAAAAAAAGAAAATTTAATTTTGAAACATAGTTTATCTTCAATTTCGACTCTTTAAAATTCAAATTTCAACCAAAAAAAGAAGAGAAAAACTAGCTAATTTTAATCTTTTTGAAAAAATTAATAAAATAATTTATGGAACATCATAAGTATTTTTTCCTGATTAAGATTAACTTTAGAATTTTGATGACATGTTTTAAATAGGTTAAAATCCAATCTGCATTTTGTTAGAATATATAACAATTTGGACCAAGCTATATTTCTAACAAAAATAAATCATTATTTCTTCTAGATTTTCCAAGACAATAATTTTAAAAGAAATTAAAAAGACTTTGAAATAAGATTTAAATTTGATTCTAAAGATTTTCTAGATTTTCCAGAATACTTTTTTTGATAAGTTTTTTAATAAGCTTGAAGAAATATTTCACAAATATTCTTTGTCGAAAAAACAGAAGCTAAAATGAAGAATTAAATTAAAATGTATTTATTATTCTTTACAGTAAAAAAAATAATTTTACTTGAACATTGATTTAAATCGTCAGGAAAAAAGAGGAAGGGATTTAAAAGGTTAAAAGGTATATGTGTGTAAAAATCCTAAAATAATTTTTAAGGTTGTATTTTTTCTCTGAAATTGTCTTTCTGAAAGTTATAAGAAGCAAAGTAAAACAAATAATGAATTTATTTAAACAAGTGAAGACTGAGTCTTTAAAATATTTTCTTGGATTTTCAAATTCTATTTGAGTTTTCTCTCTCTTAGAAATTAAAAATATCGAGCAAAGCGAGACCAGCTTGCTAGTAAATAAATAACATTTAAAAAATAAAGGCAGCTCACTGGTAAGTGCTGCTATTTGAGCTATTTTTAGTACAGGCCAGCGGGCTTCTCATCTGGTCCTTACGGGCTACCTACCTGGTGCCCGCAGGCACCACGTTGGTGACCCCTGCTACACTGTATATATAAACCGTTTGCTTGCCTAACAGAATTGCTATTGTGACATCCAGTGGACACTTTTATAACTGCAGTTTCTTTCGTAGAAAAAAAAAAAGCAGCTATTTTTATACTTGGCAAACTCATCACGCCGGCCGTACGTTTGACACCCCTGATATAGAAAATCTTTGATTTATGCTATTGCAGTTGATTATTGAAAAGAGAAGAGTAAACATACAAATTCTGTTTTAACGACTCCATGACTTCATTTAGGACTTCATAAGCATATTGTCAAAAACGCACATTCATTGTCGTTACTTCTAGTTAAAGGGGATCTGCACTTTTTGTGAATTTTATCTATCATTCACAATCTTTGTGTAAGACGAGAACGCATATATCTGTTTTCTGTTTTATGCATTCTAACTCGTAAATAAAGGCTAGCAAAAGTCAGCTAACACTCAGGCTTACAGGAGACGCCAGATTTTGCCTATAAAGCGCTCTAAAAAAATCTCAGTTTTATATACACGCTTTAAGTGTATATGTAATGTAGTAACATTCATTATATGTAATATTTACATGTTTGCATCATACTGTAAGTATATGTGTAATGTCGAAACATTCATAATAACATGTCATATTTACGTATTTTGCCCCTTTTTACTACTACTGCCTAGTTCCTCATGTTATATTCTTATTTTACTGTTATATTTTTATTCCCATTGTTGCTTTTTATTTTCATTCTTATTGCAATATTTTTCTGTTTTGTTTCCATTTATCAATCAATCAATCAATCAATCAATCAATCAATCAATGTTTACTTATATAGCCCTAAATCACTAGTGTCTCAAAGGGCTGCACAAACCACTACGACATCCTCGGTAGGCCCACATAAGGGCAAGGAAAACTCACACCCAGTGGGACGTCGGTGGCAATGATGACTATGAGAACCTTGGAGAGGAGGAAAGCAATGGATGTCGAGCGGGTCTTACATGATCTTGTGAAAGTTCAATCCATAATGGATCCAACACAGTCGCAAGAGTCCAGTCCAAAGCGGATCCAACATAGCAGCGAGAGTCCCGTTCACAGCGGAGCCAGCAGGAAAACATCCCAAGCGGAGGCGGATCAGCAGCGCACAGATGTCCCCAGCCGATACACAGGCGAGCAGTACATGGCCACCGGATCGGACCGGACCCCCGGGAGAGTGGGACATAGGAGAAAAAGAAAAGAAACGGCAGATCAACTGGTCTAAAAAGGGAGTCTATTTAAAGGCTAGAGTATACAAATGAGTTTTAAGGTGAGACTTAAATGCTTCTACTGAGGTGGCATCTCGAACTTTTACCGGGAGGGCATTCCAGAGTACTGGAGCCCGAAATGAAAACGCTCTATAGCCCGCAGACTTTTTTTGGGCTTTGAATCACTAATAAGCCGGAGTCCTTTGAACGCAGATTTCTTGCCGGGACATATGGTACAATACAATCGGCAAGATAGGATGGAGCTAGACCGTGTAGTATTTTATACGTAAGTAGTAAAACCTTAAAGTCACATCTTAAGTGCACAGGAAGCCAGTGCAGGTGAGCCAGTACAGGAGTAATGTGAGCAAACTTTCTTGTTCTTGTCAAAAGTCTAGCAGCCGCATTTTGTACCAACTGTAATCTTTTAATGCTAGACATGGGGAGACCCGAAAATAGTACGTTACAGTAATCGAGACGAGACGTAACAAACGCATGGATAATGATCTCAGCGTCTTTAGTGGACAGAATGGAGCGAATTTTAGCGATATTACGGAGATGAAAGAAGGCCGTTTTAGTAACGCTTTTAATGTGTGACTCAAAGGAGAGAGTTGGGTCAAAGATAATACCCAGATTCTTTACCGTGTCGCCTTGTTTAATTGTTTGGTTGTCAAATGTTAGAGTTGTATCATTAAATACAGGTCGGTGTCTAGCAGGACCGATAATCAGCATTTCTGTTTTTTTGGCGTTGAGTTGCAAAAAGTTAACGGACATCCATTGTTTAATTTCACTAAGACACGCCTCCAGCTGACTACAATCCGGCGTGTTGGTCAGCTTTAGGGGCATGTAGAGTTGGGTGTCATCAGCATAACAGTGAAAGCTAACACCGTATTTGCGTATGATGTCACCTAGCGGCAGCATGTAGATGCTGAAGAGTGCAGGGCCAAGGACCGAACCCTGGGGAACCCCCATTATTTATTTTTTACTTTTTAAATTGATCTCAACTCTGTAAACTGCTGTTGGAATTTTAATTTTCCTCTCCATCCATCCATCCATTCATCCATCCATCCATCCATCCATCCATCCATCTATCTATCTATCTATCTATCTATCTATCTATCTATCTATCTATCTATCTATCTATCTATCTATCTATCTATCTATCTATCTATCTATCCATCCATCCATCCATCCATCCATCCATCCATCCATCCATCCATCCATCCATCCATCCATCCATCCATCCATCCATCCATCCATCCATCCATCCATCCATCCATCCATCCATCCATCCATCCATCTATCTATCTATCTATCTATCTATCTATCTATCTATCTATCTATCTATCTATCTATCTATCTATCTATCTATCTATCTATCTATCTATCTATTTTTAAGCGTACAAGACACATTATTCATACATTATTTAAAAAAACCTGTTTTTTTTGTTGATATATGCATACTAGTTCTGGCTACAGAGGAGCCAGATGAGGTGGTTCGGGCATTTGGGCAGGATGCCACCCGAACGCCTCCCTAGGGAGGTGTTTCGAGCACGTCCGACCAGTAGGAGGCCACGGGGAAGACCCAGGACACGTTGGGCAGACTATCTCTCCCGGCTGGCCTGGGAACGCCTCGGGATCCCCCGGGAGGACCTGGACGAAGTGGCTGGGGAGAGGGAAGTCTGGGCTTCCCTGCTTAGGCTGCTGCCCCCGCGACCCGACCTCGGATAACGGGAAGCAGATGGATGGATGGATGGATATTTGGCTGTTCTAGACTTTATTTCCATCCATCCATCCATTTTCTACCGCTTATTCCCTGTGGCGCTGATGCATCTCAGCTACAATCGGGCGGAAGGCGGGACAAGTCTCCACCTCATCGCAGGGGCAACCCAGATAGACGGACAACAATCACACTCACATTCACACACTAGGGCCAATTTAGTGTTGCCAATCAACCTATCCCCAGGTGCATGTATTTGGAGGTGGGAGGAAGGGGTTTGTGCGTTTGCCTCACAATACAAATGTCCTGGGTTCGATCCTGCGCTCGTGATCTTTCTGTACGGAGTTTGCATGTTCCACCCATGGCTGCGTGGGTTCCCTCCGGGTACTCCGGCTTCCTCCCACCTCCAAAGACATGCACCTGGGGATAGGTTGATTGGCAACACTAAATGGTCCCTAGTGTGCGAATGTGAGTGTGAATGTTGTCTGTCTATCTGTGTTGGCCCTGTGATGAGATGGCGACTTGTCCAGGGTGTACGCCGCCTTCCATCCGAATGCAGCTGGGATAGACTCCAGCACCCCCCGCGACCCCAAATGGGATAAGTGGTAGGAAATGGATGGATGGAAGTAAAATGCTGTTCATGGCTGGTATTAGGTTGTGTCAGTGTCCTGCAAAGTGTCCACAAAGCGAGACATATGTGCGTGGTCCGTGTAGGCCCGAGGGCACGGTTGTGTCCGTCTCTGCTTGGGTGGCGTCCCCACGTCACTGTAGTGGACAGACTGACATTGAGACAGACAATGGACAAACAGACCAAAGGCCAACAGTCCAGCTGGACCTTTCAAGTTGTTGGTGTATCCCCCCCTCAGCTTGGGGGCATTATTTGCCACCCTGACCCCGACACTGCCAGCCTCCTCGTATGTCACTCAGTCAAGGGGGGGGATCCTAGTCCTCCCCTCCTGCTGCTAAGAGGGCTAATGCCAAAAATAACCTCTGCTAATGGAGGGGAGGTGTGGCGGAGAGGATCAATAGGAATTATCAATGGCAGGCAAACGAACAGTATCCTGATGCTCCAAACAATAACTGAGCATGTCACGCCTTCTTGGAACACACGCTATCATTAGGCTGGAATTCAGAATACAATGTTATCAAACTTTTCTGAGATTATTTCTACTCTCTAGGACAGGGGTGTCAAACGTCTGGCCTGAGTACCAGATCAGGCCCGCAAACAGTTTTTATTCGGCCCGAGGAGGAGTTTGCGAAGTATAAAAATTGACCTGAAATGTATGTGGCCCTCCCCAAGGTTTCTCATAGTCATTGTCACCGAATTCCCACTGGGGTGAGTTTTTCCTTGCCCCTTATGTGGGCTCTGTACCGCGAATGTCGTTGTGGCTTGTGCAGCCCTTTGAGACACTTGTGATTTAGGGCTGTATAAATAAATATTGATTAATTCATTGATTGATTGATGGATCAAAGAAACTGCTGTTCTTAATGTGTCCACTGGATGTCACAATAGCAATTTTTTGTATCTTTTGTAGATGAGGCTACATGAGTACAAAATAAACCACATGATGTCGGTACCTACTCAGTGGCCCAGTGGTTAGAGTGTCCGTCCTGAGATCGGTAGGTCGTAAGTTCAAACTCCGGTCGAGTCATACCAAAAACGATAAAAATGGAACCCATTACCTCCGTGCTTGGCACTCAGCATCAAGGGTGGGAATTGGGGGTTAAATCACCAAAAATTACAGATGTCCGATAATGGCTTTTTTTCCCCCGATATTGTCCAACTCATAATTACCAATTCCGATATCAACCGATACTGATATATACAGTCGTGGAATTAACACATTATTATGCTTAATTTTGTTGTGATGCCCCGCTGGATGCATTAAACAATGTAACAAGGTTTTCCAAAATAAATCAACTCAAGTTATGGGAAAAAAATGCCAACATGGCACTGCCATATTTATTATTGAAGTCACAAAGTGCATAATTTTTTTTAACATGCCTCAAAACAGCAGCTTGGAATTTGGGACATGCTCTCCCTGAGAGAGCATGAGGGGATTGAGGTGGGCGGGGGATAGAGTCGGGTGTATATTGTAGCATCCCGGAAGAGTTAGTGCGGCAACGGGTTCTGGGTATTTGTTCTGTTGTGTTTATGTTGTGTTACGGTGCGGATGTTCTCCCGAAATGTGTTTGTCATTCTTGTTTGGTGTGGGTTAACAGTGTGGCGCATATTTGTAACAGTGTTAAAGTTGTTTATACGTACACCCTCAGTGTGACCTGTACGGCTGTTGACCAATTATGCCTTGCATTTATTTGTGTGAATTCGGGAGAATTGTTGCCCTGGGAGGGGCACTGAAATTCGGGAGTCTCTAGGGAAAATCGGGAGGGTTGGCAAGTATGACTGGGAGATGCAACTGCTCTGTACTTCTCCCTACGCCGTGTACCACTCTCTACAGCGGTGTTTTAAAAAGTCACACATTTTACTTTTTGATACCGATAATTTCCGATATTACATTTTAAAGCATTTATTGGCCGATAAAGTCGTCAGTCCGATATTATCGGACATCTCTACCAAAAATTATCCCCGGGCGCGGCCACCGCTGCTGCTCACTGCCCCCCTCACCTCTCAAGGGGTGGAACAAGGGGATGGGTCAAATCCAGAGGATAATTTCACCACACCTAGTGTGTGTGTGGCAATCATTGGTACTTTAACTTTAATTTTAACTTACATCAGTCGAGGAAAATGAGCAAATTACATAAATAACATACTGTAATTTGATTTTGATATACGTTTTCTATCTTGATGGATTAAAAATGAACACCAAATGAGTTGAAAGATAGAATACTATTAACCGCAACATGTAAGTGTAAAAAAAACAAAAAAACAACAACATTATGATTTGTACAAATTTTTAATCTGAAGTTGTCTTTATTTTTAAGTTATCGTGCCGTGATTTTTACCATTCCGGCCCACTTGGGAGTAGATTTTTCTCCACGTGGCCCATGATTTAAAAAAAGAGTTTGACACCCCTGCTTAAGGATCACATTTTATAGTCAGTGCCAGGATGAAAATGTTTTCATGTCGGTCGTAGTCCACCGATATGCTGCATATGTGCAGCCAAAGACAAAGCACACACACTGCAGTGTAGGCGCAGATGTAAGCAGTAAATAACACAGCAAAGCCACTAAAGAGACCAGATGGCTCCGGTGTCTGCGGGCCTGAGAGGAGATTTTGTGTATTTGTTCGTTTATTTCTTCCTTTGCATGCAAACAAACGCTCGGGTTGGATAAAAGTAAACAGAGGGATATGTAGATGGCGTGATAACACAAATTATGGCAGAACAGGAGTTATGTCGTTGATAAAAGAAAGAAAACAGCAGGAGGTACAATGATGAAGGGGAATTTTATTAATGTCTTACGAAGCGAAATATGTTTAATTAAATTGTTCAGGTTTCATAGTGATTACTTTTAGTAAAAGCAGATGCGTTATTGCAAACTTGTTTTTCTTTTCAGTTCAAACATTTGATGCGCATTAAATCTTATTTATTTATTTTTTACTTTTCTCCAGAACAACCTACATTTTGGTTCAGGACCCACCAGGTGAAAATCACTGCAGTACACTTGTATTGCGATGCATAATTATTAATCATTGAAAAAAAAATTATATGTTTTTAATACAGGAACTATGTATATATTTCAAAATATATTATTTAAATTAAAGTTAAAGAACCAATGATTGTCACACACACACACTAGGTGTGGCGACATTATTCTCTGCATTTGACCCATCACCCTTGATAACCCCCTGGGAGGTGAGGGGAGTAGTGGGCAGCAGCGGTGGCCGCGCCCGGGAATCATTTTAGGTGATACATCCCCCAATTCCAACCCTTGATGCTGAGTGCCAAGCAGGGAGGTAATGGGTCCCATTTTTATAGTCTTTAGTATGACTCGGCCGGGGTTTGAACTTACAACCTACCGATCTCAGGGTGGACACTCTAACCACTAGGCCACTGAGTATGTTGAACGAACACAAATAAATAAAAATGTTGAAAAAATGTTAATGTTAAATAGTAGATAAAAAATAACAAGAATATTTACATCATCCATCCATTCATTTTTTACCGCTTGTCCCTCTCGGGAGGAAGACCAGAGCCTATCCCAGCTGCACTCAGGCGGAAGGCGAGGTACAACCTGGACAAGTCGCCATATAATCACAGGGCCGAATCAGATAGACAACGCTCACACACTAGGGCCAATTTAGTGTTGCCAACCAACCTATCAGATGCATGTCTTTGGAGGTGGGTGGAAGCTGGAGTACCCGGAGGGAACCCACGCAGTCACAGGGACACCATGCAAACTTCACATAGAAAGACCACAAACCCTGGCATCAAACCCGGGACCTTCTAATTGAGAGGCACACACTAACAGCTACAAAACAATGAAGGCACACAGCTTCTGTCAAGAGTATACTAGAGTATTAAGTAAACAATAACATAGTCCTTCTTTAGTGCAAGACTGTTTGGCATACTGTATAACAGGAAATTATAATCTGCCCTGCTCTAATGTATTTGTATGAGTAATACAAATGTGCTGCAAGCTAGTGGTGAGTGCTTGAAGTGGCCTAGCAGTCAGCCAGAGCTTCTGAAATGCTGTGTTGAGACAGGGCACCTCTGTTCACTGCGAGATCCAAAGCGTGCGCCATGCAGGGCAGACTAGCCACACCAAACTCCATTGTAGCTTTTGACATACTGCGTGCGTTCCCCCTGACCACAACGTGGGCTTTCGCCTTGGGGTGTTTTTTGTTGTATTTTCCTTTTTTCTTGGCGAAGTCTTTAAGCGACAACTGTTTGGTACTACTTTTTTCATCCATCTTCCGCTTGTATTCATCGTGTTTCTCCATATGATTCTTGAAGAGGTGGGAGATTAAATTGCTCATTTTAAAGGAAGACATATTGTTTCCTCCTCGAATAACAAACTTTTATAAGCAACAAAATGCCAGTTTTTTATCCGTCAGAGACACTTTAAAATAATCCCAAACCATGTCCTTAGTCAGTCACCGAGCGAGCTCGCTTGTTAGCCATGGCTACAGCACTGGCAACAACACTGGCAACAACACCCTTGTTGTTGTTATGTTCTGCTCGCGGCGGTTTGATGAGGTCATCAAGCGTTGCCAGTAAACTTCTCATGCTGCAGTCGTGCTGCAACTCCTGTGTTGTGTGTGGGAGAGTGAGAGAGGGGAAGGGCTGCTGACTGGGAGACGCAACTGCTTCTTTACCACTCCGTACAGCGGCGTTTTAAAAAGTCATTATTTTTCTTTTTGAAACCCATACCGATATTTTCCGTTATTACATTTTAAAAGCATTTATCGGTAGGTATGGTGTTCTTGGGATGCAACTCAGTATTCTTCTTCCTCCAAACACAGCGAGTTGAGTTTTACTAAAAAGTTCTATTTTGGTTTCATCTGACCACATGACATTCTCCCAATCCCATGCTGTATCATCCATGTTTCCATTTTGGTATAAACTCAACTCGTCGTGTTTGGAGGAAGAAGAATACTGAGTTGCATCCCAAGAACGCCATTCCTACTGTGAAGCATGGGGGTGGACACATCATGCTTTGGGGCTGTTTTTCTGCTAAGGGGACAGGACGATTGATCCGTGTTAAGGAAAGAATGAATGGGGCCATGTATCGTGAGATTTTTAGCCAAAACCTCCATCCATCACTGAGAGCTTTGAATAGTTGACCAAATACTTATTTTCCACCATAATTTACAAATACATTCTTTAAAATTCCTACAATGTGAATTCTTGGATTTTTTTTTACATTCTGTCTCTCACAGTTGAAGTGTACCAATGATGAAAATTACAGACCTCTCTCATCATTTTAAGTGGGAGAACTTGCACAATCAGTGGCTGACTAAATACTTTTTTGCCCCAAAGTATAATATATATTTATATACAAATATTTTCTGAAATATCAGAAATATTAACATTTTTTTAAAAACATTACATATATTTGTTATATGTTCTATTGTACAATACAATATATAATAAATAAATAAAAAATACACAGAAAATTTAACCCAAAAACTAAACAGAAAATCAATACGTGTGTCAATGCATTTACATTGCATACTGCTCTTCAGGCTTCTATTGTGTGGTTGCTGCAACAAACAGGGTTGCCAGATGTTTGCAAGAGGCTGCAGGTGGGTTGTAACTGAGCCAAAATGGAGGCGAGGCTGCCACGCTAATTAGCCTTTCCTTCCTTGCCTCTGATCGCGTGCCACGCAGGGATTATCATCACTAAATGTCACGGCTGGTTTCCACAGTAAATCTGAGCATGGAAATGTTGTGTATAAGCAACAACTGGCCATAATTGTCGCGTCACATCCTTTATTTTGGCGTTGTGTTGTGATGACAACACAGTGGAATGGCCGTCAACAATCCAACATGGCAACAGCCTCCATGTTGCCACTGAAGTCATTGTTTTTTTGTTTTTTTTTTAGCCTCTCCAGGCTGTGATCAAATGGGTTGCTGTGGTGATAAGTGGATTGCGCCAGTGACAGGCTGACGGACACAAGAAAGTGGGAGAAAAGAAAAAGGGTGTGATAAGGAATCGGTCCGGTTTAAATCTACAGTCACTGTCATCGTCTCCTCAGGCTGCCTGTTTTAGGGCCTGATAGGCTCCTATTTATTTGGTCCATAACAACAATAAGTCACAATGCATTGACACAAGCTGCTTAGCTCATACCTAATCTTCAGAACACATTGAGAGGGTAATAAATAGCACATTTTAAATGTGTTTCTTCATAGGGTATACATTAAAATACTGTGAAATCCCCTATTTTTGTTAACATATTTTTGGAATAAGAATTGCAGTACTAGTACAAAAATATATTCGGGTATTTTTGTGCTAGTTAAATAAGAAATAACTAACAGGTTCTGTTTTCTGTGTATGGCATACTTGCCATACACTGAAATTCTCCCGGGGCAACCATTCTCCCGAATTTCTCCCGATTTACGCCCGGACAACAACAATTGGCGGCGTTGTTTCTCACCAGAAAAGGAAACTTTTATATATGTCTCCGTTATCCGTCGGTTTATCTATAACCCATAAAGTAGGCCCACAGGGAGCTATTTCTCAGCGTGTGTTTATTCCAGCCGGCACGTTAATACACTGACACACAACATCCGGATTCCCATCATGCATTGCTTCAAAACTACGGCACGTAGTAATGTCCAAAAAACATAATAGACGAAGCAGAAGAACGAAGAAGAGACATGGCGATGGCGAGTAAAAAGAAAAAGTACAAGAAGAAGTCCAAAATGTTTGGATAAAAATAATTTCGTTTTCATCCAGGACAGCTCGAAGGGAAAGGGTATGCTGCCCTGCAAATTTTGTAGATTGAGACTTTTACATTAAACACGGTGGCCGAATGGATATACTCATTCATGAACAGATATATATATATATATATATATATATATATATATATATATATATATATATATGTAATATATGTATATATATATATATATATATATGTATATATGTATATATATATGTATATATGTATATATATGTATATATATGTGTATATATATATATATATATATATATATATATGTATATATATATATATGTATATATGTATATATATATGTATACATATATGTATATGTTTATATATATATGTATATGTATATATATGTATATGTATATATATATATATATATATATATATATGTATATATATATATATATATATATATATATATATATATATATATATATATATATATATATATATATATATATATATATATATATATATATATATATATTTATATATATATAGCGGGGGTGTATATTTTCAAGTATTATATATATTATATATATGTACATATAGATAGCCTCTTATATATTAATATATATATAATATATATACATATATATATAAGAGTATATATATGTATATATATATATATATATATATATATATATATATACATATATATATATATACATATATATATATATGTATATATATATATATATATATATATATATATATATATATATATATATATATATATATATATATATATATATATATATATATATATATATAAGAGGCTATACTTGAAGATATACACACCCCCCGCTGCCCCATCCACCCACCCCACCTCAACCGCGCACCCCCAACCCCGCCCACATCTCCCGAATTCGGAGGTCTCAAGGTTGCCAAGTATGATGTATGGTCACATCCAAAAAATAATTACAGATCTGCTAAGTCCTCATCAGGAACTTTAGTTTGATATGTGACTCGATGTGCTTGGTTGCACATTTTTGATGAATGAACTTTGACCCTAAATCGTATCCCCTGAGGTCAAAATCGATTTTTTCAGCCGCTGTCTAGTAAGTACTGTATATATACTCTGTGAGTATACTGCAAAGTAGAGAAAAATGGCTACGCTATTAACATTGACTTTTTGATTCCTGCTTTTCAATGCTGTTAAATGCTGCAAACCTTAAAAAACACGTATGACGCCTTTCATATGTGGGCAGAGTTGTGACGTTCTCAACCGGGGCTTTAATTTTATATAGGACCTGGTGTGGTTTGTTGCGAAATGATTGTTTACCCTATTGCTGAAAATCAAAATATGCAGCTTTCATGCTAATATATATATATATATATATATATATATATATATATATATATATATATATATATACATGTATATGTGTATATATATATATATATATATATATATATATATATATAGTGTATATACTCTATATATATATATATAGTGTATATACTCTATATATATATATATATGTATATATATATGTATGTATATATATGTATGTATATATATGTATATATATATGTATGTATATATGTGTGTATATATATATATATATATATATATATATATATATATATATATATATATATATATATATGTATGGGCCGTGCGCAACCCGAGGGTCCCTGGTTCAATCCTCACCTAGTACCAACCTCGTGACGTCCGTTGTGTCCTGAGCAATACACTTCACCCTTGCTCCGGATGGGTGCTGGTGAGCGCCTTGCATGGCAGCTCCCTCCATCAGTGTGTGAATGGGTAAATGTGGAAGTAGTGTCAAAGAACCCATTTATACATAAATGTATATATATATGTATATATATATATATATATATATATATATATATATATATATATATATATATACATACAGTGGATATGTATATATATATTTCTATATGTATGTATGTATGTATGAATATGTGTATATATTTATATATATACACTGTATATATTTATATACATATATTTATATTCACACACACACACACACACACACACACACACACACACACACACACACACACACACACACACACACACACACACACACACACACACACACACACACACACACACATTTATATATATATATATGTGTATGGATATTTGTATGTATATATAAATGTATATATAAAATATATATACTGTGTATATATTTGGAAACACTTTTGAATTGGAATTGTTTCTTAAACTGGATAATTTGAGGACCTCATACCCATTTTAACAGCTACCCCCTGCTAGGTTAGCCTATTTACTGAAGAAATACAACATGATCAAACTCACAGTTCCCACATCTGTGGTTGATAGTTAACTCCAGGCTTTCAAGCACACGAGGGAGACGATTGATTGTTCACAGGGTTTGGCATTCATAAACAGGGACATATCCGCCATTGAACTTTTCGAATCGTTAAAAAGTAAATTTTGCAAAACAGCGGGTTCTAAGGGTCAAATATTACCTGGTGAGTCCAATTGGTCAGCCGTGTAAGCGGGCGCACTCACTGAAAGAAGCGTCTCGCTGTGTCCAAACAGCTTCTTAGTGGACATGCATCAGTAACGAGCGGAACCACTTCTCTGTTTGTCTTTGTGTGTGTGGACTGTGTGTGCACTCCTAAAAAACGGAGAGGGGGCACCGTTTGAATCCAAGCTTTCTTTCATTGTGTGTTGTCCCTTTCCGCCA